>NC_056745.1:1420029537-1420159537 GCF_019279795.1 Protopterus annectens
CACCACATCCATAAACCTTATCTTAGGCCTTCCTCTTTTCCTGTTACCTGGCAGCTTCATCCTTAGCATCTTTTTCCCAATATACCCAGCATCCCTCCTCAGCACATGTCCAAACCAACGTAATCTTGCCTCTCTGGCTTTGTCTCCAAACCTTCCAACCTGGGCTGACCCTCTAATATACTTATTCCTAATCCTGTCCATCCTTATCACACCCACTGCAAATCTTAACATCTTCAACTCTGCCATGTCAAGCTTTGACTCCTGCCTTTTTGTCAATGCCACTGTCTCCAACCCATATAACATAGCTGGTCTCACTACCCTCTTGTAGACCTTCCCTTTCACTCTTACTGGTACTCGTCTGTCACAAATCACTCCTGACACTCTTCTCCACCCACTCCATCCTGCCTGTACTCTCTTCTTCACCTCTCTTCCACACTCACCATTACTCTGAACTGTTGATCCCAAGTACTTAAACTCATTCACCTTCGCTACCTCTACTCCCTGCATCCTCACCATTCCTCTATCCTACCTCTCATTCACACACATATATTCTGTCTTAGTCCTGCTGAACTTCATTCCTCGTCTCTCTAGAGCATATCTCCACCTCTCCAGGGTCTCCTCCACTTGTTCCCTACACTCACTACAGATCATAATGTCATCTGTAAACATCATAGTCCACGGGGACTCCTGTCTGATCTCGTCTGTCAACCTGTCCATCACCATTGCAAATAAGAAAGGGCTCAGAGCTGATCCTTGATGTAATCCCACCTCCACCTTAAACACATCCGTCACTCCCACTGCAGACCTCACTGCTGTCACACTACCCTCGTACATATCCTGTACCACTCATAGGTTTCATAGGTTTCATAGGTTAGTACTAAGCTAACTGCCCTTGCAAGCCATTTTAAGCCTAGCCAATTATCCCTTGTGAGACTCAAACCCTGCACCTTGTGTTTGTAAAGCAAACACCTTAACCATTAGGCCACCCTCCCAACCCCTCTTCCTAATCCTGTCCATCCTCATCACACCCACTTGAGGATGGACAGGATTAGGAACAACTCTTACATACTTCTCTGACACTCCCGACTTCCTCATACAATACCACAAATCCTCTCTAGGCACCCTGTCATATGCTTTCTCTAAATCCACAAAGACACAATGCAACTCCTCCTGACCTTCTCTGTACTTCTCCATCAACACTCTCAGAGTAGTGCTCTTTCCTGGCATGAAACCATACTGCTGATCACTAATCATCACGTCCCTTCTTAACCTAGCTTCCACTACTCTTTCCCATAACTTCATGCTATGACTGATCAGTTTAATCCCTCTGTAGTTACTACAGCTCTGCACATAACCCTTATTCTTAAAAATCGGTACCAAAACACTTTTTCCTCCATTCCTCAGGCATCCTCTCACTTTCCAAGATTTCATTAAACAATCTAGTTAAAAACTCCATTGCCATTTCACCTAAACACCTCCATGCTTCCACAGGTATGTCATCTGGACCAACAGCCTTTCCGTTCTTCATCCTCTTCATAGCTATCCTTACTTCCTCCTTGCTAATCCACTGCACTTCATGATTCACTATCCCATCATCCAACCTTCTCTCCTTCTCATTCTCTTCATTCATCAACCCCTCAAAGTACTCTTTCCATCTGCTCAACACACTCTCCTCGCTTGTGAGTACGCTTCCCTCATTATCCTTTATCACCCTTACCTGCTACACATCTTTACTAGCTTGGTCCCTCTGTCTAGCCAATCTGTACAGGTCCTTTTCTCCCTCCTTAGTGTCCAACCTTTCATACAACTCTTCATACGCCTTATCCTTAGCTTTTGCCACCTCTCTCTTTGCCATGCACCTTATCTCCTTATACCCTTGTCTACTTTCTTCATCTCTTTGACAATCCCACTTCTTCTTCGCCATCCTCTTTCTCTGTATACTCTCCTGTACTTCTTCATTCCACCACCAGGTCTCCTTGTCCTCCTTCCTGTTTCCAGATGTCACACCAAGCACCTTTCTAGCCATCTCTCATACTAGTTCTGCTGTAGTTACCCAACTATTCGGTAACTCTTCACTGCCACCCAGTGTCTGTCTTAACTCTTCCCTGAACATCACCTCACAATTACCCTTTTTCAATTTCCACCATTTGATCCTTGGTGCTGCCCTCACACTCATCCTCCTCTTCTTGATCACCAATGTCATCCTACAAACCACCATCCTATGCTGCCTAACTACACTTTCCCCTGCCACCACTTTACAGTCTCCAATCTCCTTCAGACTGGCCCTTCTACATAACATATAATCCACCTGTGTGCATCTTCCACCACTCTTGTATGTCACCCTATGCTCCTCCCTCTTGTTAAAATACGTATTCATCACAGCCATGTCCATCCTTTTCACAAAATCCACTACCATCTGACCTTCTGCATTCCTTTGCTTAACACCATACCTACCCATCACTTCCTCATCCCCTCTGTTCCCTTCACTAACATGCCCATTGAAATCTGCTCCAATCACCAGTCTCTCACCCTTGGGTATAGTCATCACCACTTCATCCAACTCCAAAATTTTTCTTTCTCATCCATCGCACACCCAACTTGTGGAGCATATGCACCAACATTCATAATTACACCATCAATTTCCAGCTTCATAAACATCACTCTATCCGACACTCTTTTCACCTCCAAAACACTCTTAGCATACTATTCCTTCAGGATAATGCTTACACCATTTCTCCTCCCATCCACACCATGATAAAACAATTTGAAATGTATTTATTTATTTTATTTATTGCATTTCTTTACCAGGAAAGTCCACTGGGCCTAAAAGAGCCCATTTTCAGTGGAGGCCTGCAGGAAGAAATGCATAACTGTGGTTTGCCTTGCTTTCTTTGTATTTATGTATAGCTTATTAACCAGGTTAGCCATCCTGGGCAAGGCCCATTTACAGAGGAGAACCAGACAGAAAAATATTCCTTACGACCGGGCAAGTAATTACAGCTCAGGTACACTATATATAAACATTTCCTCATACACAAGCACACTCTGCAACTTAAACCTTTTACATAAATATATACAGTACCATTAAATACGTAACATGAGAGACTAATTCATGCATGTGAATCATTAAATCAACTATATCTATAGCAGGCAAGTATAAATTCTAACAGTGTTACTTGGGAACATACCTCTCAAATGCATGTATTTTGGAGGTACATACATATTTTCAGGCTAGATTTACCCCTTTTCGTGATGTACAGATATTTACAGGTATGTATCTATTTTCAGGTTTGAATTACCACTTTGCATGAACTTCTGGATCACCTCACTGTCACACATGATTTTAAAGCTGTTTTGTACACAACAGACCAGCCTACATAACCAACAGAAAGAAAGATAACCCACGTTTTGTTTCGTTATTTTTTGTAAGCAGAAATAAATTACTTCATACAGTAGATTTTTGCAATATCACTCATTAAAGTCTACAGATTTTACAGTTTTTGATAATATTCTTACACTGTTGCATCTATTTTTTTAGTTTTTCTTTTTTTAAATTTATGTTTCTGAGTAGTTCCCACAATCCTGTGGGAAGTGAGAAGAGTTATGTGCTATTCAATATTTAAAATTTATCCTACTTAGGTGTCCAGATTTGTGGCTGGATATGCCTACTTTTCAAGAGTTTCTGAACCTATTTTTAATCTCTCAAGTTGAGAGGTACGCTTGGGGAACCTGACAGTTGGTCAAGAACTTTTTCTGTCAATTTCAGTTCATCAGAAAAAGTCCACTGAAAGTTACTTTCAGCAAAGTTGACTTTGCACTTTCTCCACTATTGTGCAAATGCGGGGTTAAAAAAAAAATATATATATATATATATATATATATATATATATATATATATATACACATATATATGCATATATACATAAATATATACAAACACACACACACACACACACACACCTAGTGTGTGTATATATAGATATATATATATATATATATATATAGATATATATATATACACATATACACATATATATATATATATATATATATATATATATATATATTGGTCGACACACCACAATGTTGACAGCAACAAAGTAGACTGCAAAAGGTCAACACCGTAAACACCAAGACTAAACTACGCACAGCCAAGTAAAATCTTTACCTCATGCAGCTACCAAAAAACAAAATAACATGCGTGCACCCGGGTCTATATTAACTCGTTGAAAGACGTGTTCAGCAAACACATCTTCATCAACAAGTAAACAGCTAACTCTGTAATTGACGAACGGCCAAATCAGCGACTTTTTTCCCAGGGGAAAAAAGCGCTTGGCCTTCATCAGCAATTTGCCTTTTTCCCCACTGTACTGCGACCTCACAGTTAGTATATTTAGTTAGGGGGGTGTGGGGGCACAACCCTCCACTATATAGGGTTTGAATATTTGTTTTTTTGTTTATTAGGCCAAGTGCTTTTTTCCCCTGGGAAAAGTCGCTGATTTGGCCGTTCGGGGATTACAGAGTTCGTTGTTTACTTGTTGATGAAGACGTGTTTGCTGAACACATCTTTTGACAAGATAATATAGGCCCGTGCAACCAAAATGCACCTCCCGCACACACACTCTGCTAATTATATATACTAACTCCTATCTCACACAGTCCCCAGAGAAAGGGAAAGGCTTATCAGTTTGCACAACTGTCGACCTTTTGCCTATGTCGACCTTTTGCAGTCGACTTTCTTGCTGTCGATATTCTGGTGTGTTGACCTATTGAGGTGTTCCATATATATGTTGATGGGAACAAGTCCACTGAAAAATGATTTCCTTTTGGTTTACTGAAAGTTGCTTTCAGCAGAGTTGTGATGATGAAATTATATTTGTGGTGTTTGCTACCTATAATTTGAAAGGAACACTTCTTGTAGGGACAGAAACTAAAGGCAAGCAATTCAAGTAAAATTTAAGTAACATCACAATTTAAGCATGTATTCTTTTCTCCATGAAATAATATTTTAGAATGTCAGAAAAAAAGAAGTTATGTACTCACCATAACATTCGATGTATGTAGTCCATCTCGCCTCACATTCTTACCCGTGGGTTCGGCTCCGACTCAGCCAACTTTTCTAGCTCGAAGTCTTTCATTGGCTGGGCTAAGCAGGTATCCCATGGTGCACTGCTCAACATCCCCAGATCTAGTTTGCTGCATTAGTCATTCATACCTCATGCATACACAACATCCAGATAAAAAGAATAAGCTGAAGTAAAGGGAACTCTGTAAAAAACAACCTAACCTCCAGATCCTCCAAGAAGGGGGAAAGGTGGGAGGGTAAGTAAGAATGTGAGGTGAAATGGATTACATACATCGAACATTATGGTGAGTACATAACTTCTTGATGTTATGTAGTCCTATCTCACCTACATTATTACCTGTGGGACAGCGACCCTAGCACCTACATCCTGGGTGGCTCATAGGAAGATACTCCTGAGTACTGTGGAGCCAAAGGACGACCTGCCCCTGGAAACCACGTCCAATTTGTAATGAGAAACAAATGTGTGAGGGGAAGCCCAAGTAGCTGCAGCACATATATCATCCATTGACAATCTGGCTTGATAAGCTGTGGATGTAGAAACAGCCCGAGTAGAATGAGCCTTGACCGGAAATGGCAGATATTTTCCTCCTGCGTGGTAAATGAAAGAGATGCAACTAGATATCCATCTGGAAATGGTGAGTTTGGAGACCAGGGACCCAATTTTGTTTATCGAAAAGAAGACAAATAATTGCTCAGACGTCCGGATAACTTTTGTTCGGTGCAGATAGAAACGTAACTGTCTGTGTACATCCAGTTGATGAAATTTAAATTAAACATTATTTGAAAAATGAGAAAAGAATACAGGCAACTCAATGGATTGATTAAGATTAGACACAGAAGCCACTTTGGGAAGGAAAGAAGGGTTCGGTCTAAGAGAAACTCTGTCCTTATGGAAGATTAAGTAAGGAGGTTTGATGGAAAGGGCCTGAATTTCTGACACTCACCTTGCTGAAGTGATTGCTATTAAGAAGGCTGTTCTCCAGGACAAGAATTTCAATTCACAGGTAGCTGCAGGCTCGAAAGGTGGTGAAGTGAGGGCTTGTAGAACAAAATTGAGATCCCAGGGCATGATAGGTTCGGAGACCGGAGGACGGAGTAACAGAGTACCCTTCAGGAAAGCCTTGCAGAGTCTATGAGCCATGAGACTAGGCTCATTAGCCACATGAAAATTAGAGATCGCTGCCAATTGAACTTTGATGGTAGCTGATGCGGAACCCTGATGGAAAAGCATAGACAAAAACTCCAAGACTGAGGCAATTGGAGCTGTGTAAGGATCAATTCCTTGGGTATGCACCCAAATAGAAAACCTCTTCCATTTGCTAGAATAAATCCTCCTAGTAGATGGTTTATGAGAAGAGGATAAGATGTGAACCACTGCCAGTGAAAAATTATGAAGCCTAACTAACGATGGAAGTGGAGCAGCCAGGCTATCAACCAGAGGGTTATCAGAGAGGGGTGGAACTGTCCCGACATGTGTGTCAGTAAATCTGGTTGAGGGTCCAGAATCCAAGGAGTGTCCACAATGTTTACTGATAGCCAAAGCCTGGTGTTACACTCATTGACTGATTATATTTAACCAGTCAGAGACGGCTAAAACCTACCTCCTGACTGTAAGGTGTGGATTAAGTAAACAGAATCCTCTGCACTCAGTATAACAAGAAAACCATCTGCATATTGCAACTCTCTTTAATTTCTCCAAGTCTTTTGGGTTTCTAATACCATGACAGGAATGGACCCCATTCCTAAGTCAAGGTATGATTAAAGTTCATGAAACTAGTATTGTTTCAGTCTTTGATGTTAGCCAAAAGTGCTCTTCGCAGCACCTGCAGTGTGCCCAGTAATGACTTCTGCAAATCGTATGGAGTTACATGTATCGGTAACATAATACAACTGTAAATTCTTTTTATAAGACCTGTTGCTCCTACTACTACTAGAACCATCTGGGTATCTTTCTTTCACATTGCCCTCATTTCTGCCTGCAAATCCTGGTATTTTATGACTTTGTGTCTCTCTGTATGTAAGAAACTGTAGTTACTGGGTGTAGCAACTTCAATAATCAATGTTACTTTTGTCTTCTTTTCTCTGGTTTTCTCGCATCTGTTTTTTGAATTGTTGTTAATGGATGATCCTATGTGATATAAAGATCATCATTTTCTATGATGCTTTGTGGCTCATGTTTCCAGTGTTTCTCATCTACTTCAATATTATAATGTGTGCACAATCCCCAGTGCAACACTCTTACCACATTATTATGCCCTTCAGTATACAGTCCTTTTGCCCTTTGTATATTACAACCAACAGCAAGATGGGAGACTTTCCAATTCTGTTCTACAAAACTTACATTTGTCTGTTTCTCCCACATGTTCAATAGACTTTGGAAACCAACAAGTACGTAGTCCACTACTTTGGGCTGCTAATATTAACCTTTTGTCTTTTGGTTTAAATTCACCTCTCCTTAACCATTCATGCATTCGATCCTGATCAACATGAAGTTGTTCAAAGAGTTTTCTATACTTGCAACTATATTTACTCATTTTTCCACATTTCTTGCCTTCTTATCTGATCCTTCACTTTATATTCTTTGGGGTTTTTTTGGCACATTCAGTTGTTGCCTGATTTTTACCTACGTCTGGTTTGATTTCCATTCCCGCTTAATGCCAATATGCTTCTTGTAAACTAAGCAGGAAAGTCATCTTAGATGTATTCTCCTCATGTTTCAAACTTTCACTATGTTTGGGCATTGTGAGTTCAGAAGATATGTATGCAGTCCCATGACTGCAGATCTATACAGGTAATCGATTTTGAGGAGGCCCATACCTCCTTCAGAAAGGGGAATATATAGTCTTGGTATGCAATGATTTTTATAAATCATTTGATAAGCATAAAGCACCCTTCTTATTTTCCTGTCAAACCTACCCCAACACCTTTTAGGGCTTCATCTGATGAACTATACAGTTTTAAATCACCTACAAAAAGAAGATGTGAAGTCTTTACACTTTGTTGTTTTCGGGGAGCCAGATTGTAGCCATGACCTAAATCTGTTAAGTAGACAGCTTAATAGGTTAAGGGCAAGACAAAAGGGCAGCAGTGACAGAGCCACCCTGAAATATTCCCCTTTCAGTTTTTATCCCTGGAATAATAATTTGTCCTTTATCATGGCTTAACTGCAAAGTGGTTTGTGACTGTTTCATGGTCCCTTTCAATGTAATTGATCAGTATCGGTTGTATTTTATACATTTTAAGCACTCTTTTATCCATGAATGAGGGATATTATCAAATGGGTTTTTTTTGTAGTCTCTGCATGCCATACTTAGATTCTTCCCCTTTTTTCATAAACTCTATAGGCATCGATTCCAGTGTATAGTTTATACATCATCGGAAGGCAACTTATTTGTCTACAGTTTTTAGGATAGTTTGCAGGTTCACTCTTAAGTAGGAGTATGCGTTTTCCTGTTAACTGGGCTGGTGTCTGCTCATGGTATGCATATAAATAGTTCTTACTCATAGCTAAATCTTCATGTAAAGATGTTAATACTTTTAGCCATAAGTTAGGTACTGCATCTGGGCCTGGAGCGGAAAGCATCAAATTAGTTGACATATGAAGACACTTTGGAGCCTCCCACAAAAAAACAGTACAAATGTTCAGCTGGAGCTATACAGCAAGGGAAAAAACAGGAAACTGTGGTAACTCTGACACAGTCAATATTGAGGAGTGATAGGCCAGTGAGTTCCCATATGAAAGAGCAACAAATGAAACAGGACAAAACTGAAGAAAACATGGCACAGGAAGATACTCGAGAACTTTCTATAGAATCAACACTTTGGACTTGCCAGGAGAATCCAAATCAATGTCAGAAACCACGAGAAGGTTACGTAATTTGGAGTCACAAATCTTTATTAAAATCCACAATAACGCCAGACCAATATGTACATTTTCGACTAAAACCAAGTCTTCATCAGAATAAACAAGTTCAAGCACTAAATTGAACACTTAAATAGCCATTCAATTATGCAAATACATAATTACACCAATGAAATTCTGTCGTACAAAACAGGAATGTGAAAAATGATAAAAACCGTAGCTTATAAAACATGTTTGAACCCAGCTAATCATAGTAAAAATGTGTTTATTAAATAAATAGCACACATTGTGAACAATAAAACTATTATAAAAATATTAAAAGTTTTTTTTTTTTTAAATTCTTTTTAAAAAATATTATGCAGCGACAGCTTTTCCAACTGTAACACCCAAGGGGTGGTTTACATTGCTATATGTAAACTGTGCAGCTCCTTTTATGTTGGAAAAACTGAGAGAAAGTTAAGGAATCGTATCTATGAACACTTGTATGAAATAAAAAAACAACAGCAAAAATGCTTTGTATAGACCCACTTTGAGTTGCTCTCAAGCTACCTTTCTTTTTTATGTCCTGGAAATTATACCAAAAGAAGTAAGAGGTGGCATGTGGGAGGCCAAACTTGAATACAGGGAGTTGTACTGGCAGATTATATTAGAATCCACAAAGCCACCGGCTTTAAATGACATGATTTCTATTTCCTCAGTTCTTAGGTTAAGGGCAGCCAAATTATGATTTTAGTTTGTTGGGCACATGATGGCAACATAAGATGGGGTTCGGGATTCATCCTTGGTGAATAATTAATTTATTTTACCTTCACTGCATAATATTTTTTAAAAATAATTTTTAAAAAAAAACTTTTAATATTTTTATAATAGTTTTATTGTTCACAATGTGTGCTATTTATTTAATAAACACATTTTTACTATGATTAGCTGGGTTCAAACATGTTTTATAAGCTACGGTTTTATCATCATTTTTCACATTCCTGTTTTGTACGACAGAATTTCATTGGTGTAATTATGTATTTGCATAATTGAATGGCTATTTAAGTGTTCAATTTAGTGCTTGAACTTTATTCTGATGAGGACTTGGTTTTAGTCGAAAATGTACATATTGGTCTGGCTTTATTGTGGATTTTAATAAAGATTTGTGACTCCAAATTACGTAACCTTCTCGTGGTTTCTGACCTTGATTTGGATTCTCCTGGCAAGTCCAAAGTGTTGGTTTTGGTTCTTTTTGACTTGCTTCCATCCTCAGATTCAACTTTCTATAGAATGTCCGCAGGAAACAGAGAACAAAGAATGTGCCCTCAGTTGAGAAAAATGAGCTAAGAGAAGAGTTGCTTGATTTAATAGAGATGGATAGACATATTAAGATCAGTGAAAGAAACAGACTGCAGAAGGTCAACAAAACTCAAGACATTAGAAGTTTGACAAAACAAATGAACACAGTAATTAAGACTGTCCACAGAGATTCATGCGGTACAACAGAAGTAAATAGGATACATTACTGTGCAGGCAAATTAATAACAAAGTCCTACTACAAAAGCACAGGGTAGTAACGGAAAGGGTGGGAAGAACTCCAATGCCATCATGGAAGTATTGAACTGAGAAAACTATAAAGCACTTAAGACTAGAAGTGTCACTGTTAGAAGACTATAGAGGAGGGAACAGATCAACAAAAATGCTCAAAGACAGATGTAATAAAAGCAATGCACAGTATTATAAAAGATCAGGATTTATCATGCACTATTACAAGTGAACCTAACTTCCTAACCTAAAGTAGTTAGGAAATCCTTCTATGTGGCCCATCTAATTACTAAGGGGTTCGCATCTAGAAATAAAGAGGTTATAGTGCCCCTCTACTCGTCACTCATCAGACCCATCAGAGAGTACAATGCCCCATTTGGGATGTACCTCACAAGACACTTCCAACAGCTGGAAAGACCACAAAAGCACCTCACCAAGAGGATTACTGGCCTCAAACATATGTCCTATGCAGCCTGACTGAAAAAACACCAGCTGTACTCAGTGGCATATCGCTTACTCAGAGGTGATCTCTGCCTGACTTACAAAGCCATGTCCAACTCAGAATTGATGGACATGCTCCACCTAAAGAAATCCAAGTCACTGCGAGCCATGTGCTCTAGTGAGCTAAACCTCGCAACAACAATAAATAGAACATGCTGGAGGGATAGATTCCTGTCACAGAGACTCCCCATGCATTGGAACAAAATTTCTAACTACATGAGGCAGAGCCCCTCACTAACACTCTTCAAGAGAAGCCTTGACGAGTGGATGGGTAACAGAAAATACACCCCTGGGATCACTTCATTGGCTCTGCTTGACAGAGGCTCAGTTAACTAATCAATGGGGCATCGAAAGCCGACACACTCTGGCTACGCTTAAAAATTCCCTCGGGCAGATAGCCTAGTACCTACCTATGAACCTATGAACAAATAATATACTAAAAATATTAGCACAAGCAGAAAAATTTAGAAGATACATAGATAAATATAAAGGAAAGGTCCAAATTAAGCAATTTATTGGTGATCCAAAAAGGTTTTACAGAGAATTGGGAAACAAGGTAAAAGGAATTGAAAGACCAACAATAAAAGAAGAAAGAGATACATTCTGGAGAAATATCTATGAAGATCCTATGGAACATGAAGATGCTAAATGGATAGAAGACGTAAAAGAAAGAATAAGAAGTTCAAATGTACAAGATATGAAATGGGATGAAGTAACGGTCACAGAGATTGAAACAAAGTTAAGAAAAGCCTCTAATTGGAAAACCCCAGGTGCAGATGCAGTACGTAACCTCTGGCTAAACATATTAACAACTCTGCACAAAGATTCAGCCATGAGTAAGAACTATTTATATGCACAACCCAAACAGACACCAGTCTGACTAACAACAGGAAAAATAATGTTCCTACTTAAGAACGAACCTGCAAGCTACCCTAAAAACTATAAACAAATAACTTGCTTTCCAATGACAAATAAACTATATACTGGAACTGATGCCAATAGAGTTTATAGTCATTTAGAAGAAAACTCAATTATGGCAATAGAACAAAAGGGTAAAAAAAGAAAGTCATATGGAAAAAAGAATCATTTGTTGTTAATTAAAGTGATAGTGGAGAACTGTAAAACGGGGAAGACAGTATGGCATGGATAGACTACAAAAAAATCAGTTGACAGTATCCCACATTCATGGATAAAAAGTGCTTAAAATGTACAAGATACACCCTACAGTGATAAACTACATCACAGCAACCATGAAACAGTGGCAAACCACTTTGCAGTTAAGCCAGGATAAAGGACAAATTATTCTTCCAGGGATAAAAATTCAAAGGGGGGTAATTCCAGGGTGACTTTCTGTCACCGCTGCTCTTTTGCCTTACCCTTAACCCATTAAGCTGTCTGCTTAACAAATTAGGTTATGATTATAATTTGGCTCCCAGAAAGCAACAAAGAGTAAAGATTTCTCATCTTCTCTTTGTAGATTATTTAAAACTGTATAGCTCATCAGATGAGGAATTGAAAGCACAATTGCAAGTAGTCAAAACTTTTTCAGATGACATAAGAGTGTCATTTGGTCTTGATAAATGTGCAAAAGCAACCTTTAAAGCAGGAAAGCTGCAGCACCAAGAAAACATCAGTTTGGGACAAGAATGTGATACAAAAGAACCTGAGCAAGAGGGAGTGTATAAATATTTGGGAACTGATGAAGGATTAAGAATAAAACATGAACAACTTACTAAGGAATATTTTAGAAGACTTGAATTAATCCTTAAAACAGCATTGACATCTAGGAACAAAGTTCAAGCTATAAACCAATTTGCTTTTCCTGTCCTAACTTACAGTTTTGGAGTGACTGACTGGCCCCAAAAGGTAGATAGATTACACAGGAAAACAAGAAGGATGCTCCATGCTTATCAAATGATTTAAAAATAAAATCAGTGCATACCAAGATTATATATTCTCCGTTCCAAAGGAGATACGGGCCTCCCTGAAATTGATTGCATGTACATATCTGCTGACCTCAAGACCCAAACATTGTGAAAGTTTTGAAACATGAGGAGAATAAATCTAAGATTACTTCCCTGTTTAGTCTAGCAGAAGCATATCGGCATCAAGTGGGAATGGAAATCAAACCAGAAGTAAATAAAAATTAGGCAGCAACTGAATGTGCCAAAAAACAGAAGAAAGAATATAAGGTGAAGGATCAGATGTGGAGGCAAGAAATGTGGTAAATGCATAAATATAGTTGCAAGTATAGAAAACTCCTGGAAAAACCTTATGTTGATCAGGATCAAATGCAGAAATGGTTAAGGAGAGGCAAATTAAAAACCAAAAGATGAAATGTTATTATTGGCCGCCCAAGACAGTGGACTACATACACGTTGGTTTACAAAGTCCATTGAACATGCAGGAAAAACAGACAAATTTAGGTTTTGTAAATCAGAACTGGAAACAGCTGCACACCCTGTTGCTGGTTGTAACATACTTATGGCAGAAGGACTGTATACTGAAAGGCATAATAATGTGGCAAAACTGTTGCACTGGGGATTGTGCAAACATTATAATACTGAAGCAAGTGGAAAACACTGGAAACATGAGCCACAAAGCATCATAGAAAATGATGAATTCTACATCACATGGGATCACCCAATGCCAACAGTTCAAAAGATAGATGCTAGAAAACCACATATAGTGGCCCTTGAAAAGAATACAAAAGTGGCATTAATCATTGAAATTGCTACACCCAGTGACTACAATGTCTTACGTACAGAGAGAGACACAAAGTCATAAAATATCAGGATTTGCAGACAGAAACAACAGCAATGTTTAAAGAGAGATACCCAGATAGTTCCAGTAGTAGTAGGAGCAACAGGTCTTATAAAATAGAATCTACAATCGTATTTAGATACATTACCGATACATGTAACTCCATACGAATTGCAGAAGGAGTCATTACTAGACATTGCGGGTGCTACAAAGAGCACTTTTGGCTACCATCAAAGATTAAAACAATACTAATTTCATGAACTTTAATCATACTTTCACTTAGGAATGGGGTCCATTCCCATCATGGTATTAGAAACCCAAAAGACTTGGAGAAATTAAAAAAAAAAAAAAAAGAGAGAGAACAGTATAACGGAAAGTGGAAAACTACACCTAGATGGGACAATTAGTAGACTCTGCTATGGACAAAAGTCTGAGTAGAGCTCTACAGTGACCAGTCAATATCTGAGAAGCCAAAACGTCCCTGGAGAGGACAAGGTCATGAATCCCCCTACACACAGTAAAGAAGTCAGAAGCCTTTGTAAGTCATCTAAGTCTAGGCTATACTGATGCAATCAGTACTACGTCTATGGCCTGTCTGTAGTGGCAACTATACTCCCTGGATATGTACTGGGGGAGGGTATGTGACAGAGCAACACAAAATTGGAAAAGGACTAGATGGGAATATAGTGATCACTTGTGACTGCAGAGAAGAAAGGGTTAACAGACTTAGGGAGAGATAGGAAGGAGCCTGACTGTAAGCTTGCATAAAAGCCCCAGCAAAGGTACAGAGGCAGATACATAGATGTTCTGCAGTAACAGCACTGTGGGGGCATCCCAGATGAAGAAGAAGCAGGAGAACAACAATAAGATGATGATGATGATGATGTCGATATGGACAAGAATCTGTAAACTGAGAGATTCTGTGGAGAAACGTCGAAAAAGAGAAAGGAAGAGAGAATTCATGAGACTAAAATGGATTTCATCCAGGGGAACTACAACCAGTGAGGGACAGAAAGTGACAGACAGTTAAATGAGCTGCAGTTAGACTGACTCCTTGTTTTAGCCATGTGGGATCCTGTGACTATGGGGCTAGAGAACCTGAATGGCAAAATCGTCTATGAAAGTAGAATATAAAACTTATGCAAGTTACTATGTTCATTTTGTTTGTTTAAAGGCATGAGGAAGAGAGTCAAGAATGCTACATTTGCCATCTAGATACTGTAAATATACAGTCAACTGAATTTCCTCTCCGACGTCTACGGAGGAAAGTTTATGTTGACTGCAGTCTGCTTGTTCTTTTCAAACAAACAGCCTAAATATTTTATTAAAATACCTGCTTCCTGCCTCTGCTTTTTTACACGTGCTTGTTTGGAACTAAAAATCTACCAGTACTAGGCTACAAAGGCTTTATGACACTTAAAGGAAAAAGCCCACCCAAAATTGAAAAAAATTATCACGTCTTGATATTCTGTGCTATACTAATCCAACAGAATCAATGTAAGTGTGTCTTAATATATTTTAATTTATTTTGCCCTAAAATGGCCACATTGGGTCCTGCCATACTAATGTGACTCCGTTTTTAAGTCTATTTATCTTCACACAATTAAATCTGTGTACTTTTAACATGGCATAGTCAAGACATAACAAGCTAAGTACATTTTCCTCATCTAGCAATATTGTCAACAATGACAGCTGTATGAGTCACAAGCTTCTATGGCAGTCCATGGAAAGCATTGTAGTTAATCTTTCACTGGTTTACTGTAATTTATGCTAACTGTAGGCTGCTATTTATTCATTTCCTTGTTTACATTTTTAAACAGGAGAGAGCACTGATCCTGTTGGACCTTCTTTAAACTCAGCCCAGGAATACTGCCTGGTTAATGTACACTTAGGCAAATAAAGACCAAAGTAACCAAAGACTGGACTGCAGAAAGTAGCCTGTTAATAGCTCACAGCCTCAATCGTCTGCAGTGACTACCAAAGGTTAAAATCTTTGCACTGTACAAGTAAATCTTTTTAAAGGAGGTCACTTGCAGGGGTTTTGTTAAGTATTCAGAGTTCATAGGTTCATAGGTTCATACTAGGCTATCTGCCCTAGGGCATTTATAAGCCTAGCCAGAGTATGTTTGGCTTTCGCCACCCATTTTAAATTAATTTTGCTATGCCCTTTTTCGAGGTTAGTATACTGTGCCTCTGTCTAACAGTGACACAGAAGTGATACCCGGGGTAAACCTACAATCTCCCATCCACTCATCAAGATTCCTCTTGAAAAGAGTCAATGAGGGACTCTGCCTAAACTGGACTGGGATTTTATTCCAGAGTGAAGGGAGCCTCTGGGTTATGAATCTGTCCCTCCAGCATGTCCTATTTATTTCAGTGCTGAGGTTCAAGTCTCTCGAGTGTGTAGCTCGATGGGATTTGGATTTTTTGAGGTGCAGCATGTCCCTTAATTCCGGGTTGGACATGGCCTTATACGTCAGGCACAGGTCACCTCTGAGCAGGCGGTATGCCACTGAGTAGAGCTGGAGTTTCTTTAACCGGGCAGCATATGGCATCTGTTTGAGCCCTTTGATCCTCTTGGTGAGGTACTTTTGGGGTCTTTCCAGTTGCTGCAGGTGTTTGGTAAGGTACATCCCAAAGGGGCATTGTACTCAATTATGGGCCTGATGAGGGATGAGTAAAGAGGTACGATGACCTCCCTAATCTAGATGTGAATCCCTTCATGATTAGGTGGGCTATATAAAATGTTTTTCTAACCACTTTGGCCACGTGGTTGTCAAATGAGAGATTGCTATCAACTTGGGTCCCCAGGTCCCTAATTACTTCTTCTGTACTTAATGGATTACCACCTATGTGGTAATTTGTGGGCACTTTGTTTTTGCCAAAGGGGATGACTATACACTTTTTGGCGTTTAGCTTGAGGCCATGGCTCTGGCACCAGTTGTCTGTTTCTATGAGGCCCATTTGGAGGATGCTTGTGTCAGCTGGAGAGTCGATTATGGCGCCCAGTTTACAGTCATCTGCGAACTTGGTCAGCCACAGTCCTTCCGTGCTGGCCTGTACCTCCGAGAAATATATAACAAACAAAAGAGGTCCCAGGACTGAGCCTTGTGGGACGCCACTTGTAACTGGTTTGGAGTCTGACATGGCTCCAGCAATTCTAACCATGTGGGTTCTGTCCTTGAGCCAGTTTGCAACCCATCTAGTGACATAGGGGTTTATAATTAAGCTGGAGAGCTTATCTATAATGCCCGAGTGGGGTATTGTATCGAAGGCTTTTGCGAGGTCCAGATAGGCTGTGTGGACCACCTTCCCTTCGTCAATGGCCTTGGTGACTGTTTCAAAGAAGTCAACTAGGTTTAAGAGGCAGGATCTGCCCTTAACAAAGCCAAACTGGGTAGGATCCAGTGTCTGTAGGTCCCCAATATCTTTATTTATGAGGTCCATGATGATCTTTTCCATAGCTTTGCAGACCAAGCTAGTCAGGCTTATGGGGCGATAGTTTCCAGGGTCCGTTGAGGCACCACCTTTGTGGAGAGGGACCACTGTTGCTGTACGCCACTCTTTGGGTACATATCCTGTAGTAAGGCTGAGACTGAACAGTAGTTTTATGTTTGGGTTTAGCTCTTCTTGGAGTTCATGTAGGATGCAGCCTGGGACACCGTCTGGTCCCATTGATGCTGTTTTTTTGCTTTGGAGGCGGCTCCCACCTGAGCATCTGAGATGTCAGGGGCAGCACTCTGCTGGGATAGATATTTGCCCTTTTGGTGGGGAGGGAGAAGTTTGCGCTGAACCTGTCAGCTAGGATGTTGGCAATGTCTGTGGGATCAGTGTATTTTTTGTAATTTTGGACTAATTCTGAGCATATCTGGGAATTCCCACCCAGGTTCCTAACATAACTAAAGAAAGCCTTGTGATTATTCTTAGTGTCCTGTGCAATTTTTCTCTCGAAGCTGGCCTTCGACGATTTTATGAGTGCCCTTAGTTTTTTGCTAATACTGATCAGAGATGCCTTCCCTTTTTGGGATTTTGCTCTATCATGTAGTAGCTTCCTCCTTCTATTGTATAGTTTGTTTATGGCTGGGGTCCACCAGACAGGTCGTCTGCCTTTGGAGGATTGGGTCTTGGTTTTATTTGGGATTGCATGATCCATGCAGTCCTGAAGGTGTTCATAGAATGCATTTATAAAGGATTCTGCAGTCTGGGCCGTATTTTCCACAGGCCCGGGGGCTTTGAAGTGCAGGACCTCAGGAATTTTCAGATCCTCCTTACATTCTTGCTCAGATGTCAAAGGTATCAGTCATTTCTAATAACATTTTTTATTCATCTATGATGGGAACTGATTCTTTGTGTTTTTTGTTTGTTTGTTTTCCGTCTAGTCATCATTATTGTACAATGCAGCCTAAGCTCCTCACTATCTATATGTGAGAGATGCAAGTACATAACTAAATTAGCAGCCAGCTTCTCACAAACACAACCACAACCTGTGGGCAAAATGCACCACCACCACCACAGCATTTCATGCAAAAACATAGTAAACTATCATATGTAGATGCCATTAAACAATCCCTGCCTGAGTCACCAAGACCTAGTGAATATAGGGCTCAGTGTAAGTCAAACACTGCAATATCTCTCAACACTGTCACAGTAAAGGGTCACCAAACAGTAAATTACTCCAAATCTAATGCACCTGGACAACCCCCTAACAAAAGGGTACTAGTAACTGGTGACTCCATTGTCAGACACACCAATTCAACACTCACAAGGCTGAAGAGAGAAGGTGACAGTGTGTTGCCTTTCAGAAACCAAGATTTCCAACATATCAAATGCCCTAAAGGACTCTTAAGCCAAACAAATATGACTTTTACATGGTAGTGCTACATGTGGATATGAACAACCTGGCACAAACTCCAGAGAGATATGCAGGTAGACATGACAGGGTTCTCTATGCATGTCAGAAATGCAGGAAAGACCCTGATTTTGAGTGGAATAGCTCCTTCTCCTCAAATGATGTCAAAGTACAGAGAAAAGATGATTGGCTTCAACAAGTGGTTGCAGAGTTGGTGAAATTTTAAGGGTATCCTGTATATGTGGGCATAAGAGGAGATGCTAGACAGTCATTCGTGCTTTGCATGAGATGAGTTCCACCGTTCATTCCACGGGTTCCTCCCGTTCATTCCAAGGGTTCCTCATTCTGATTAATGCCTTTGCACACAGTGCCTTTTTTAGGCAGAATTCAGCTACTGATTCTCCCAGCCTAACAAAAGAAATACACCAAAAGCACCAGACCACAAAAAGGTGGAAGTACTCATGACAGGAATCCAAATAACACATTGTCTGATCTTGAGGTCCTGCTGCATTTGGATCACATGCACGTGTGTGCTGCCACAGTAACTTGGCTTAAAAATACAGAAAACACTTTGTCCATACCAGGGTTTTACACCTGCCACATCCTTTGACTGAGTGGAGTACCTGTTAAAAACCACTGCCCTTCCAGGTAGAACTGCAGATACCAAAATACTGAGATGATTTAAATCCAGATCACATTAAATACAACCAACTATCAGGCTGCAGAATGTTACAGGACCCCCCCCCCCTTTGCTCCCACAAAACCATGGTGGGTTCCTAAATCTCCTAGATGAGCTTCTAAGTCAGAGAAATTCCATTATCAAGAGTTTAACTACACAATGATAACCTAGGATACCTATGCTCCAACTGTAGGTTGCACCCAAAATGCTCTTGATGTTATAAACAAAAATACCCTTTACCAAACTGTCAGGAAACCAACTAGAGGAAAAACTATTTTGACCTCACCCTTTCCAACATGGCAGCAATATCAACTATCCCACAGAAACTCCTTTCTCCAGTTAAATCTGATCACAAATGGGTATCTTTTCCTTCAAAATCTCCAAACAGTTAAGATACAATATCACAAACTTCAGAGGCATCACATGTGCAAAACTTCTACAAATGTAAGATGAAGTTTCTAAATTCAAGTTTAACTGTATTATCCAAAGCAATGACATAGCAAGTAGTTATGCAAACAAACTCTATGTGCACCTGGATAAATGCATTGGCCTGGCAGTCCCTATCAGCTCCAAACAAAGTGGGACATTTAAAAGTAAACCATCCTTGTGGCCCAAATGTATAAACATAGAATACAATAAAAGAAAAAAACTTTGTAAACTATATAGCAAAACAAAAACAAAACCCTCAAACCAAGGTTAACATTCTAAATCTATTGAAAGAACTAAATAATACTATCAGAAAAACAAATGCATCCCATGAACTTAGATTATCAAGAAGCTAAAGACAATTACAAATCCTTCTTTACCTACATTAGGAAACTAAGGAATAACACCCAACATTGCTCATATCCTATCCAAAATGGCACTACATACTCAGGGCCAGTAGATGCAGCCAACATGATAGCGAATACATTCAGTGCAAGTCACCCCTCAAAATAACCATACAAACCCCACATATCCCACAGAATATCAAACCCCCTATCATAACCAAAAAACACAAGTATTCTCCAAAATGAAAAATGCATCATCCATGGAGACTAATAATAATAATCCCCAACTTCCAAACAAATAGTGCAAAATAAGACCTAGGGAACCACTCCTACAACTATTCTACCCGAGCCTAACTACTGGTTTATCTCAGAAGTATGGCACATAGTTATTGTGATGCAACTTGACTGACTAGTCACAACTACAAAGCCATGGAATATATCAGAACTGATCTAATTAACTATGATATCAAAAATCTTAAAAGGCTTGCCCTCTGCAGTTTAGCTTCGTTAAGGGTAGGTCCTACCTTATGAATCTGGTCAACTTCTATGAAAGAGTAGCACAAGCCATGAACAGTGGACTTGCTGTCCATAAAACATACCTCAATCTGTATAAGGATTCTGACATCCTACCACAAGCTAGCATAATAAACAAGCGGAATGAGTTTCACATTAATCCCTACATAGTTAAGTGGATAGTAAATTGTTTGGTGGACAGAACCCATGTAGTGAGGGTGGCTGGTGTGTCCTTAATGAAACAAGAAGGTGACCAGCAGTGCTCCTCAGGGTTCTCTGCTAGTACTCCTGCAAATCAGTATTTGCTTTGCAGATCTCCAAATTACAAATGAAGATCTCTGGCTAACCAAGCTTGCAGGCAACTACAAGCAAAGTGTCATCTGCAAGTCCTCCTCTGATAAGCAGAAGCTCAAACTGGAACTCAAACGTGTCAATAACTGGTGCTCAAAAAATGGGTTAAAACTAAATACTAAAAAGCATAATACCACTACATTTGGCAAGCATGCCCTTCATTCATTTTATCATATAGGCAAGCACTTAGCTTCAAAATTAGAATTTGGCGACAGACCTTGCAACATGAGTAGACAATTTCCTTGCCCTTGACTATCATATTGCAACAGTGGTTATGAAATCTTTTTTTGTCCTTGTGCCGCTGATTGCAGAAGGCAGCCCATGTAAAGTCAGTGGCTAACACTGACTGCCCACTATGGGAATATGGAGACCATCTAGGTCACTGCATTGTCAGCACCTACTGACGGGAGGAGGTGCACAGTATACAGCATATGGGCTAGGGATTTGGCTCTTTCAAGTCATGTCTGCATAGTATCCTTCATGAAGCATGTCTGAAAATGTGCACATTCACAAGGGAAGACACAGAAGGGTCTCATATCTGAAACTGTTCACATCAACTGCAAGGAAAGGCATTAGGTTCAGCAAATGGGAAATCCTTCATTGCTGCCGGAATAATATCTGTATCATGACTGGTTCTCACCCTGGTGATGGGGAATGAATAGAATGTGCATGGTTGCAGTACAGATTAGGTGGTTGCCAGGCACAAAAACAAGATAAAATATCTTAAAAACATTCATTATAGACATCAAAAAATAATACATCAGACGCTTTACCATAGCTCAATATGTTCTCTAGTCTACTCTGTTTGTGTCAATTTTACAAAAAAGGATTTGCTTTCTCAGCAAGATGAAGGCACTTTTCAGATGCAGCCTATGAGGTACAGTGCAAGAATTATAAACTCGTAAAAACAAAAGCATGAAAGGCGGAGTTAATAAAAATGGATCAATCAGCAAAAAATGCAAATTATGGGATGAAGTTAGACTATACAACTGCTTTAATTTGAATCACAGTAGAAAAACTTTATGGTAACTTTATTCAAGAGTAGTAAGACTGACAACGGGCTATGAAAGGGGAATAATCCCCACTTTGAGCAGCCATAGCCTAAAACATTAAATGAAAAGCAATGCCATGAGCAAAGATTCATGGTTTACTTTTATAGAATGTCTGGAATAGGGATTCTGCAGATCAGAAACCCACCCAAGGTGTTCATGACATGTAAATTATGCATCATTGCTCTTGCAGCTGCATTTCATGCATAAAAGCAATGCACCTGCACTGGCTCAGTGGAACAAACATTGCTCCATGCCTCCAGACATCTAGAAAAGAAACTCCGAATCTGGGAGTGCTGAAGAATAGATGGAAATAAGTGAGAGTGGCTAGAAAGTTATGACAGAAGGCAATGGAGGCACAAAATAATAAAAAATTGCTTTCCGATTTTCAGCTCTTAATCTCTGTAACTTTGAACACGTGGAAAACTTACCACTGGGATGCTGGAGTTGGTATTCTGAAGAAAGTGTGCATGGTGTTGTGCTCGTCACTCATGTAGCATTTAGAGCAGAGATCATAATCGTGGCACTGCATGCATTTCCAGCGAATTCCCCAGATTCCTTGTGAGTGGCAGGCATCACAAGTGATATTTACATGGCGCATACCTGCAGTAAACATGTCACACTGTCAGCATTAAGGATCAGTTTTCTGTCTTAACATACCATCATATATCCTAAAATTCAACTTCTATCATGGGTAGTTTATTGAACAGGGGACATGGGTTCTATGCTCAGTGGTGTCTTCCTGCCAGAAACAAAATTCTAGACTGGCATCTCATGAAGAAGATGTTCTTCTGTATACTTTTGGATATTATGCAAACATGAATTAAGAATAAACTTGTTTATTCTACCTCAGAAAAAGAGTACACTTTCTAGTTTGTCTCCCATGCAAATAATGCTACTGTTGGAAAATCAGAACATATCCAAAATTTTATTTAGTTTATTTCATGAGTAGCAACTTAAAATAACTTTGCGTTTATTAAAAATGATGCACTCAGAACTGGACATATGTACTGCTGATCCAAAAATGCCTTAGTTAGTCACTCTTTGAATTAATGATAGTGAAGTCCAATTAAGACATTATTTTATCCACTGAAAGTCCAAAAGCTCTGGTACCAAACCTCTCAACTGTCCACATTTTTCCTCATTTTTTTGGCCTATTTCTCATAAAATGTGTGGGATTCTGGAAAATTACTGAAGACGGAAATCACTAAATAATGACAGACATTTGAGTTTCAGACTTCATACCCTTCAGAAAATGCATATTAATGCAAAACCTATTCTAGCAACTTTCAAAGTTTATAATAGCAATTTGTATCTGATCTTGAGCTCTGATTTTGAGCCTTTGTCCCATTTTATTTTTGTGTTTGTCCAGATTTCTTGCACAAGGTGCATCTGGTATGACTGAATTACAGCCAGCTACATGACTAAAACATTCCATTCTATGTGCACCTATCCCAGAGGTTTTGCTGTTGGTTACAAACGGTTACCCAATATCAATTTGGGGTTACTGAGCAATATTTTTAAGAAAAGTTATATATACTGTATACAGTTTTGCTACGTCCAGGCACTTAATTACATACATTTACAAAGATCTATGTCAAATTTAAAGTGGCCATGCTTAAGCATTAATACATGTGTATGTGTATGTTATGGTCTTATGAGGATGCACTTAGGTGCTGACTGAAGCACTTGAAACAAATGCCTTTTGTAACAGTGTATGTTCTTATCTAACCTAACCCATCTCTCAGACAATATAAATTTTACACTGAATATAATTAAATAAAATACAGGAAGGGAGGAAAAACAACACCACTGTTTAAACTGTGATGGTCATACAGTATCACACACAAACACACACAAGCTTGTTAATTGAAAGTTGCAACAGTGGTAAAATTGTATAAATGGGAATGTGCACATAATATTCACTTCAGACCCCATGAATCAGCGATCTCAGCTTTCTCATCAAACAGCCATTAGGAAAGGATGTGTACCGTTTATATTCAGGTCCATTTCTGTAATGGCGCACTTATGTGTAAATAATACTTTGTTTTATTTACACCTGAATTTTTCAGTCCCTTTCCTGAACCTGCTTTTGACTACCTTTTAGGTCCAGCATAGTCAGTTGTCTATGCTTACATCCATGAACAGTTACTGATAAGCCATATCTCTCAACTGTCCAGATTTTCGCAAAATGTCCAAATTTTTGCCTTATATTTTTGGTCTGTTCCTCATAACATTTGTGGTTTTCTGGCAAATCACTGAGGATTGAAGTCACTGAATAATGGCATATACTTGAGTTTCAGACTTCCTATCCATCAGAAAATACATACTACCACAAATCCTGTTATTCTAACAACTTTCTCAGTTTATAAGAGCAATATTTCAAATCTGTCCCTATTTTTGGGGCTTTGTCCCCCCATTATTTTAGGCTTTGTCCAGATTTCTTGTGATTAGAGGTTGAGAGGTATACGAGATGCTAACATACTGGGTAATTAAAAAGATAGTAATAGAGCTAAAAAAAGAGGTTATGTACTCACCATAATGTTCCATCTGAGTAGTTGTACTTCATTTTTCTGCAACCTGTGGGTATACAGATCCGTATCGGATTCGAGCCAGCAACTTTTTTTCTAGCATTTGCTCCATGCTCCGAGCTCCTCCCCTTACCTATAATGCACTACTATCTCCTACCTTCCCTCAGATCAAGTTTGCTGCAACTAAACACATGAGCAACTCATCCCAATGAACCAAACCTGAATAAACAGGGCAAGGTCCGGGGGACGGAGGGAGGGAATGTTGCAGAAAAATGAAGTATAACTACTCAGATGGAACGTTATGGTGAGTACATAACTTCTTTATCTGAAGTAGTTAAATTCATTTTATCTGCAACCTGTGGGACAGAGTCCCCAGCTACTCCAATCCTGGGAGGCCCTTATGGAAGGATATTCCTGATCACTGCAGAGCCAAAGAATGCTCTACTCCTAGAAATCAGATATAATTTGTAATGGGAGATGAAGGTATGTGAATTGGCCCAGGTCGCTGCTGCGCAACTGTCATCCAAAGGAATCCTGGACCAAAAAGCAGCAGAAATGGCCATGGACCTGGTAGAGTGAGCCTTGACGATACCAGGAGGAGATAAACCTTTTGCTTCATAGGCTTGTGAAATGCATCTGGCCAAAGAAACTTTAGAGATAGCTTTCCCCATAAATGCTTTAGAAAAGGAAACAAACAACTGGTCAGTCTTACAGAAAGACTTTGTTCTATGAAGATAAAAACGAAGCTGTCTATGAACATCTAACAAATGAAGTTTGTATTCTCCTTTATTTTGGAAGTTAGGGAAGAAGACAGGCAGATTAGTGGACTGGTTTATGTTTGCTTCAGATGCCACTGTGGGTAAAAAGGAAGGATTAGATGGAGAGAGACCCTATCCTTATGGAAGACCAAATACGGAGGAACAGCGGATAGAGCCTGAAGCTCCGAAACCCTCCTAGCAGATGTAATGGTGACTAGGAAAGCTGTCTTCCAGGATAAAAATTTTAAATCCACCGAAGCTGAAGGCTCGAATGGGGGAGCCACCAATGTCTGTAGACAAAGGTAAGGTCCCAAGGAGGCACTAAATCCTTGACAGGAGGGCACAACAGAAAAGTGCCTTTAAGAAAGGCCTTACACAGCCTAGAGGAGGCTAAGGCAATGTTGTCTTCACCAACATGAAAATTAGTAATGGCTGCCAATTGTACTTTTACCGTGGAGGAACTAGCTCCTTGCTGAAAAATGCTAGACAAGAAATCCAAAACCGCTGGAACAGGGGCTGTCAAAGTGATCTAGCTTTCTCTGTGAGGCCCAAATGGAAAAACACTTCCATTTACTGTGGTAAAGTTTCCTAGTGGAATCTTTAAGAGAGGCCACCAGAATGGATTTTACCGGGGATGAAAGACTGGACAGAAATGGAGCAACCAAGCTGCCAGCTTGAGGCTGTCCAGATCGGGTGGACGGGCCCCCGATGGATGGGAGATCAGATCCGGGCAGGGATCCAGAACCCACGGGGGAGCTAAGAGGTGAGACCAAAGGAATGGGAACCAAACCTGACGAGGCCAGAACGGGACAATGAGGATAACTTTGCACCGTAGTCGGCAAGCTTTCTGAAGAAACTTCGGAATGAGTGGCAATGGTGGTTAAGCATACAGAAGCCCGGTGGCCAAGCATAGACTAGAGCATCTCTGGGGACTTCCCCCGGTGAGGGAATCAGAGCAAAGAACTCGCTGCACCTTGCGTTGGATGGAGATGTGAAGAATCACAGCAAAGCTGACCCCATGCACAAAAAATCTCCTCCGCTACTGACCGTTTCAGAGACCACTCGTATGGCATCAGAATAGCCCAACTCAAACTGTCCGCTAAAATGTTGGAGTGCCCCAGCATGTGCATTGCTAACAGAAACCGACCAGTGGAGTTCGCCCATTCCCACACTCTCATGGCCTCGCAACATAAGGGATAAGATCTGGTTCCCCCCTGCTTTTTGATATACCAGACAACCAACATGTTGTCTGACTGAATTGCAATCACTCCGAGAGGAAGGACAGTGTGAAAGGCTTCCAACGCTAAAAGCACTGCCCTCATCTCCAGAACATATATGTGCAACTTGGTCTCTGACTGGGACCACGTGCCTTTGACTGTCCTTCCCAAACAGTGTCCCCCCACCCGAGTTGGGAGGCGTCCGTGGTCACTGTGGCTTGGGCTGGAGATGAAGCGAAGGGGCGTCCTTCTAATATCTCCAGTGACTTTAACCACCAAAGAAGGGATGTCCAGCAGATGTGACTGACCCTGATTGGAAAAAACATTGGCAAGTCTAGCCAAGACCACTGAACAGCCAGAGTCCATTGAAGAACTCGCATATGAAGGCACGCACAAGGAAGAATCGATATGGAGGCAGCCATGGAGCCCAGAGAACTTTGCTCGCCTTTGGAGACCTAGAGTTCACTATCTGCAAAGTGTCTAGTCATGCCCCAATGAAGTCTAGAACTTGTACTGGTTGCAATTGGGATTTCTGCATATTGACTGTAATTCCCAGTAGATCTGCCAGCCGAATGAAGTAATCTCGGGCCAGACACAGGAGATGCTTGTTTGGCGCAGCCAAGAGCCAGTCGTCCAGGTAAGGAAACACCTGAATATCCTGAAGCCTCAGGTGAGCTACTACAACTGCCATTACCTTGGTGGACACCCTGGGGGCTGTGGTGAGACCGAAGGGTTGGGCTCTGAATTGAAAATGACTGGCTCCCAACCAGAAGCGCAGAAACCTCCTGGAGATTCTCTGTATTTTTATGTGGTAGTAAGCATCCTGGAAGTCCAACGAGCAGATCCAGTCGCACTCTCTGAGATGAGGCAGAATTGACTGTAGGGTGACCATCCGGAATTTCTGTTTGGCTACAGATAGGTTCACCGTTGACAGGTCTAGAATGGGACCAAAGTTCCCCATCTTTTTTGGCACCAAAAAGAACCTTGAGTAGATGCCTGATCCGGACTGATCGGGGGGAACCTGTTTGATGGCTCGTTTGAGAAGCAGCTTTGAAACCTCTAGAGCTGCAGCCTCCCTGTGTGCGGGTGGAACATCCGGGAGGTGTTTTGGAAAATGTGGAGGGGTGACAAATGAGACAGAGTAACCTCTAGATATTATCTGTAACACCCAGCGGTCTGTTGTAATGGACTCCCATGCCGCTGGGTGTAAGGACAATCTTCCCCCGACTGCCTCCAGAGTAGGACTGTCAGACAACCCCTCAGGGCTGCTGACTGAGTCTATCAGAAAAAGGTTCCCTGGACCCAACATTCCTGGGACCCCCTCTACCTCTGGGTCGGCATCGATCTTGTCCCCCTCTGCCTCTGAGGGAATAGTTGTTCTGAGAATTTCGGGAAAACTGAGATTTTCGGAACCACATCTTCTTCTGCCCTCTTTGATTCCTAGAGAAGGACCGCTGAGGGTTAGAGAAGCGGATCCCGATGACAAAGTCTTCCTGTCCTTTTCGCTCTGGACAAGTGTGTCATGTACTGTTTTCCCAAAAAGGGAAGAACCGTCGTAGGGAGCATTTATAAATGACGCCTTGAAAGGGTCCGCAAACTGACACAACCTGAGCCAGGCATGATGCCTCATGGCTATGCCTGTCCCGGCCGCCCTAGCTGCTCCTTCCGTGGCATGGGAAAGGAGCCGTATAGATGCATTTGAGACTGACTTCAGAGTAGCCATTTTCGCAGAGAACAACTGTTTGTCCTGCGGCGACAAAGACTCTGGGGGCAACTCAGCGAATTCTGAAGCAAGGTCTCGCTGAAGCCAGATCACATGTGCCAAATAGTTCAGAGCATGGATTGAAAAAGTCGCTGAGGAATAGATGCACTTCCCAAACCTATCCACTGACCTGGACTCTCTGTCTGGAGGATGGACTGAGGAACTCACCTGTGCTAGTTCCTTCTTGGTGGCTGCTGCAACCAACATAGCATCAACTGGGGCTCCTTTCAACCAAGGTTGCCTGTCAGAAGCGGGAGATAAAATCTTGTCAGGGCATTTGTGGATAAGGTCTACGGTGTCAGGCTCCTTCCATGCCCTCGTGGTGATGAGGTCCACCAAGGGGTCTGCTGGTGGGGATACCCAGGAAGTAGATGGGCCCATGCCACAGGCCACCAGGAACACTGACTCATCCCCAGAAGGTTTTGGGGCTGACCAACCTCCCCTCTGGCAGAGGATCTCCATAATTTCTCCGAAGGAGACGCCTTTGGGAGGTGACCTGGGGGAACCTTCTCCTTCATCTAAGTTCAGTGTCTGTAGTGAGGGACTCGGGGGAGTCCAAGTGCCTCCTTTTGCACTTGCGCTTATGGTGACCCTCTTCAGTGGGACTCTCAGAAGGGGATTCGTGAGCCACAGGGGTTTCCTCAGGGAAATTAACCTGGGGATCCTCTGGCACGGGCTGTCCCTGAGACAGGATGAAGGGAGTCATCGCCAAATCCAGAGGGGCCTGGGTGGTATCCGAGGGGATGGGCTGGGGTCTCAATCCCTGGGAGACAACCCTCTCCACTACTTCGAAGGCCGAGGGAGAGCGGACCTCCCTAGCACCCA
The DNA here is from genome assembly GCF_019279795.1 of Protopterus annectens. Taxonomy (NCBI): domain Eukaryota; kingdom Metazoa; phylum Chordata; order Ceratodontiformes; family Protopteridae; genus Protopterus; species Protopterus annectens. The sequence goes on from NC_056745.1 coordinate 1,420,058,578, forward strand.
GTAAAGAAGATGCCCTCCCTGGATCTGAAGTGGGGACTGGAGCTGAAGCCAGGGTAGCCCGAGGTCCGAGGGAACGGGTGAGATCCAAAAAGGTCAGAGCCAAAGAATCCATTCCCTCGGAAGGAACTCAAGGTAACAGCCGGAGTTGAGGTTGGAGGAACTGTCGGTGCCAAGCTACCAGCTCCAAAAAACTTCGGATCCAAGAGCCCCGAAGCCAAAGCATGGATCGGGGAAGGAGAGATGGGGTGGAAAAAAGGCATGGAGGTCCCCCCTCCAGAGGGAGAGGGGCCTGGCAAGATCCCCCCATCTGAATTTGGGTCTGGATGAATCTCCACATCATCCTGTCCATGTCCGATAAGCTCCGAGTCGACCTCAAGGAGGCCACCGACTCAGATCTGGCTGGTCTACACAATGGAGGGAAAAGCCTCGGGTCCAAATGTTCCAACGGCTCCGGTGAAAAGCGGGGAGACTGGAGCCGTAGAGAAACTGGCCTAATGGTCTTAGAAGGAGGACTAAGAAAGAGCTCCCTGTCTTGGGATCTCTTGCGATTTCTGTCCTTTCTCCTCTCCTTATCCTCTCTGCGCTTTTCTTTGTCTTGTTCTCTGTCCTTGTCAGCTGCGCTGACAGTAGATTTATCCTTAGCAGACCCATCACCCGAAGAAGAAGAGGGAGGTTGAATCCCTGTCTAGGTGGGAGGTGGAACACTAAAGACCGAGGCCGAGGCAGATTCCAGCATTGCAGCAGGGAGAAGGCCTTTGGCCACTAACTTGGCCTTTCAATCTTTAAGGGCCCTCAGATTGAAACCGGAGCAAATAGCACACTGAGTGGACAAATGTGCCACTCCCAAGCAAATTACACACAGAGTTTGACCATCAGCCGGGGAGAGCTTATGGCCACACTCTGAACATTTCTTGAAAACAGGCTTCGGCTGATCAGCCATAGTCCGGCACTCAATAACAAAAAACACTACCTACCAGAAAAAAACACACAAACACAGGTAGGGGAAGGGCAGGCCTAACAACTACTCTCCTAGTTTGCAAAACTTTTTTTTTTTTTTTTTTTTTTTACACGGACTACAAGCGATACACTAAACAAGGGGAGGAAAGGGAAAATATTCACTCAAACACACACTAGATACCTGAAAAAAATACCAGTTACTATCCCTGAGCTCAGAGCAAAGGCGACCACGATGCACACTACTGGCACGGCAAATGAGATCTGAGGGAAGGTAGGAGATGGTGGTGCATTATGGGTAAGGGGAGGAGCTTGGAGCATGGAGCAGATGCTAGAAAAAATGTTGCTGGCTCAGATCCGATACGGATCCGTATACCCACAGGTTGCAGATAAAATGAAGTTAACTACTTCAGATCTTAAGACATCTAACTGTAGAAAGTCAATAAGCTTTTTAGCAATTAGCACAACCATGGATCTATTACGACAGTCAGCAACCATCTTAAAATCACTTTTACCTCCTCAATTAAATGCTTTTTTTTTTTGTAAATTTACATTGACTGGGGTTTCAGAAATGATTAGTTCTTTTGGGAAGACTGACAAATAATAAATTTGATGCACTGATGCCTGCAAGAAACTTGTATTAATATTTTAACTAGATGAACAAAATATGGCTAGATCTGCATCTTAAATACATGTGTGATACAAAACATATGTTTGAGTTGCAGTCTTAGCCGTATTCCATGGACTAATGAAAATAAAAAATACTGGCTCGCAATGCTTATTACTTTCCAGAGACACTAAGCAATTCTGAAGGATCGCGATCAGTTTGCCGAGCCAGTCTACATCGAAATACAGCTTGATGAATCTGATTCATTATGTCCTGATCAAGTGATAGATATATATATATATATATATATATATATATATATATATATATATAGAGAGAGAGAGAGTGAGTGAGAGAGAGAGAGGACATTATGCATTACGTTTAATGTTATACTAAGCATATTGTGGGCTACTCCTACATTTGTTCAAATTTTTTCAAAACACATTTGAATAACTGAAATGGTTTGATCCTTAGAATTATCCTTAACTTTGGAACAGCCCATGTAAATATCTACTTTCTTTAATGGTCTACCACATCTGGAGATTTTAACATTATTTCCACTGGAGATATGTTCCTGCTCTGGGGAAGTTCTTGCTGTATTACAGCTTAATTTGGGGACACAACATCGGGGAGTTTTCTGCAGCTCTTGACTACCACAGTTTTTGCAGTTATTTGTTTGAAACAAGACTGGTTTTAACACTGACTGCTCATCTTTCAGGACCTTCATCTTTGATGTGTCTGTGCTTTATTCTATGTAGCTTACCATCTCGCCCACTACTACATTAGATCATATTATGCATTGCACATTTGTCTAGTTTATGTTCAGCATTTTGTTTATTAGGGGTAGGGCGGCTACATAAGGCAACATGAGCAAAATGTTTTGAGAACTCCAGTTGATATCTTTTTACTTTATTTTTTATGTGTCCAAACTGCAACTTAAATGTTGGAACTGACAAGTTATAATAGTCGTGTCAGCACCATGATTTTGAGATTAGTGAGTGGAGGTCTGTATTTTTGGCCATGCTGGATAGCCGTAAATGGGCATCCAGAAGGGTTTGTAGGTTCATAGGTGTGTACTAGGAGGCTAACAACCACAATGGCATTTTTAAGCCTAGCCATGCATCCCAAATCTCTGACAAGTTCTGGTAGCCTTTATAATTATAAGCAAGGGCTTGGGAGATGAACCATTTACAGGCTGCCTGTTGTCCATTAGAGACACAGGTGCCAAACCAGGGATGAATTTCCTGTTCCCCATCTAACTGTCCAAGTTACACTAGATAGGGTACTTCTATGATGGATATGTTTACTGAAAAGTTAAAAAAAAATGGCAAAACCCATCTCCAAAAGTTTTGTCAGATACAGTGAAGATAAACAGTATGGATAATATACCAAGATGTGATAAAAGCCTGCATGGCTAAGATAACCTGTGTGGAGACGGCTTTAAATCTACAAGCCTTTCCCTACTAAGCCTACTGCTCTAGACTATGAGCATGAACAGTGCTGCAGGCCAGACAGGAAGACTTGCAGACCTGCCAAAATATGAACTATTTATGACTAATTAGTCTTAAAGAACCACTGAAGAAAAGGACATGTCATTTCTGGTAAAGAACTTGCAGCAAGCATGGTAGTTGTAGCTTCCATGCTCCCCTTATAATTGAAAAGACCCGCAGGACCCTTATGTTTCCATCCTGAAATAAAAGCAAACCTTGCCATGGGACCTTTAAGATACTGAATGTTGCTGACAAGTAGAGAATCCTCAGGTTATTGAAGGACAGTAGGCAGTTTCAGGTGAAATTTTGAAAGTTCAGATATTTTAGATTTTACTGCTTCTAATGCTTTGGCGAAACAGATGGAATAATCCACAAACATTTTTTTTGAAAATAACATTCCATCCATTTTAAAAAACCCAGCTGACCTGAGGATTACATATAAGAATAGGTATGTGTTTTTTAACACTCCAAAAGTGGCTCTTGGATTCCTACAGGCCAACCTCCTCATTGAAGCAGCTGTTATTGATAAAAGCAGTCTACACTTTCATGTCAGTTATCCTACTCATGCAGAATGCAACAAGCTTAGAACTCATCCATATAATACTGCTGCTGCCCCTTCTACCTTCTACATGCCTCACAGAAATAGCAGTGTCCTCAGTATGGAAATTCCTTATTCCAGTTGTTTCTACAACAAAAAATGGGGTACTGTCTAGGGATGATGGGCTGGAAACAATAGGTATGGATGTCTTCAAAATATAGCTAAACTTCTGCTGGAACCTTATCACAGCTTGCAGTCTTGGCTGTGGGCACACAAAAGTATATGGGCCATACGTAATCCAAAATTCACAGAGGAAAGAAATCAACAGCTTGATGGAAGGGTACATATTGTGACTGGTGTAGTTATCAAGCTACAAAGAAGAATCTCGCAAGTACGGCTGGTGCAACCGACCAAAAAGCACATCTCAAATTCAAAAAAAGAGAGGCCAGCACCAAAAGGAGTGGAAGTATTCCATTTTAATGTAGTGGCAACACCAATATAAATCAGACCAGTTTCGGCAAAAAATGCCGTCATTAAGACCTGGGAAAAACAACCCACCTAACTTAATAATCCAACTCCTTTCCTTTTTGTTTAATAGAGCATGCCAGCCTAACTTGTTTGTCCTGTCTCCCTGAATTTTGTCTATCACCATAAAATTAAATCCTGCCAAATTGTGTACAACAGTATGTCTATATAGAGCACTAGAAAGCAGATTATTCGCTAATAATCTTTTTTTATTATTATTATTACTATTCTAATTATTATTAGTCGCTAAAATGTTCAGACATACGAATATGAAGTGAGCGGGAGGTTTGACCTATATAAAACGCTGAACAAGAAGAAGTTGCTAAGTAGATTAACCAGTCCATACAACTGGCAAAAAATTTTATGTCATAAACATTGCTCGTATTCTTACTGGAAAACTGTTTAGATTTAAACATAAATTTACAAAAGGAACAGTGACTGCAAGGAAAAGAACCAAGCAACCTGCCCCCAATAAGCGTCAATTGTTGACTAGAAGAATTGGTGCCACCATGATGTTTGTAATGGCTAAAATAGGACCCCGGAGTACACTCCCTCCGATAGGAAAATTGACACCTAGAGGTAAGAACCTCACAAAGTTCATTATTAGCTAATAATATGTTCCAATCATGATTGATGATGTCCCTGATCACATTGATATTCCGTCCAAAAATGGTAACAAATCTGATAGTTCCAATATCCTGGTTGCTTTTATCCCAATATTTCAACAGATCAAATCTATCCTGTTTAGAAGTCCAATTACTGGCAGATATAATATTGTCATATCCATAACCCCTGACTGGAAACCTATGAATCAAATCTTGCTGATAGAACTCAAAACTATCCTGGGTGGAACAGATACGCTTAATACATAAAAGATGGGACTTAGCTATATTCCTAATAATATGACGTGGATGCAGGCTAGCAGCAAATAATAAGTTGTTATATTGGGGATATTTTTGAAAGACATATGAACTAAGAGTATCATCAGGATTCCTAATAACAGTAACATCTAAAAAGTCTGTTTGGAATTACAACTTAATGTAAACTCTATACCCTATTTATTATCATTAAGATATTGGACAAACTCCAATAAATAAGTTTTATCTGCTCACCATACCATCCAACAGTCATCTAGGTAACGACTCCAAATATCTGTTTCCCCCATAAAGATGTTATGGTTGCTGTCATAAATCAATTGCTCTTCCAGGAACCCCATAAATAAATCAGCATATATGGGAGCAAATGAAGCCCCCATAGCAGTACTTTGTGTCTGCCAATAACACTCCCCCTAAAAATAGAAAACATTTTTAGAAAAGACATGTTCGGCTAGACATGCCAATAAGGTGTTAAATCCTGAAGGATATATATGTCTACCTTATCCAACCAATATTGTAGTGCTTGCAGACCTGCCCAGTGAGGTATGTTAGTATACAAAGAAGTGACATCTAATGTGCACAACAGCCAATCCGGATCCAACTGCATATCTGATATTATTTTTAAGAACTGTGTGGTGTCCTGAATCCTCGATCTTACTAACTTTAGTAAAGGTTGTAAATATTGTGTCAGAAACACGGACAAGGGTTCTGTAAGAGAAGCAATACCAGAGACAAGTGGTCTCCCCAGTGGCCTATCCAAATTCTTATGAATCTTCGGCAATAAACATAAATACTGCCTTTGGGGGGTCTATAACTATTAACTGTTGTGCTACTGAATCCATGATAATCCCCTTCTTCAACCACCTGTTGAAGAAATGTGTAAATTTCTTCCTTAAACTGATTGGTAGGTCAAGTGGCATATGCATATAATACCTTGCATCCGTTAATTGTCTTTGTACTTCAGACAAATATGAAGCCAAATCCATTACAACCACTGCCCCACCCTTATCTGCTGGCAAGATCACTATATTTTTGTTACTTTTTAAATAAGTCAAAGCCTGTTGTTCACTAGCCGACAAACTGTGACTCAGTATTCTAGACCGAGTCATCTTAAAATGTAGATCCTTAAATACTTCATCTTGAAAATGGAAACATGTTTATTCATTGGGGGTACAAATGTGGACTTCCGAAATCTAAAATCAGTAGATCTCTGAAACTGATCCTGATTACCAAAATATAATATAACATTAAGCAAACAACAAAATGCCAGCACATCATTAGCAATAATATCTTCATCCACAAAAAAAAAAAAAAAAAAAAAAACAGGGACATAGCTTAAGCCTTTATTCAAAAGTTGTCGCTCAACATCTGTTAAATCAACAGAAGAGATATTGTGAACAGTGTAGTTATCATTTAACGAGGTATCAACACCTGAAGTAAGCTTTCCACAGTGTTTATTTTTCTTATGTTTTCGTCCACCCCTATGTTTACCGTGCCTAAGGGGTGATCAGCACTACGTTGCTTTTTGGGGGCGGGTGACCCCTGAGTATTGGTATGTTCTACATCTGTGTTTGAAGAGTCCTCACTTCAGGTGCTGCCATAGCTACTTTTCGACTTTTTAAGAATGGATCTAGGCCTTTTCTTTTTATATACCGATGTCATGGTATCCAAATTTGTAAACTTAACACTCCTCCTAGTACCAAAAGGCTTACTCCGCTGATAGTCCACGATATCTCTACTGAATTTCTGAATTTTTTATCTTTCAACTGTTTTTCAAGCGACAATAGATCTTTAGTTAGGTTGTTGAAACATGTCATATAATAGGCCTCACCTTCGTATGACTAACTCCTCACATATAAACTTCACATCAGATATATTAACCTCAATCATGCGCTCATGGTAAGAGGATAAAATGTTAACAAAACTCATAGAGACACTCTGTTGGGCCTTTCCCCATTCTTCAGCCAGAGTCTCATCAATGTGACCCATTAAATGCCAACATTGTGCGCAGCATTTTCATACTTTTAGTTAACTTACTAAATAACAGATCACATATGCCAGCTGGATCACTAGTATTTACATCAGCCATGTTCCCACTTGGAACAACTAGCCCAAAGGCCTGCAAATACCCACTCAATATAACTAGTATATAACAAGTTATTAGTATATAAAAAACATTCGTATAACCTATTCAATATAATTTGTATAAACTAAATTATACTACTAAACATTCCCAGTACTGCAAAGAAGGACCTGAATTGTATCAAAAGCAATTACATGTGCATAATGCAAAAGCACAAATGCAGAAACACAGCCTCAAGAAAAAAATATACGCAAGTACTGTAATGCAATATTGAATTAAATATCATATTTAAACTGTACCCATGGTTTCATATATATGCATTACTAAATCTAATTATATTTGATATAAATCAATCAAAAGCATGTGTCCAGACCATAATAATAAAAAATGTGTTCCAATGTCCAAGTGTCCAAACTAGTCCCAAAATACTGGAATAGCCAATTTTTAAAAGTTAAGCTCAATTTAAAGTCTCACCTCAATCAGAAGCCAAAAACTATGTATTTATATTCTCCACCAACCTTCATTGTATGTAATACTCAACCACAACCCATAAGGCATAACAAGGTACCCAACACTCTAGTCATAGGTGACTCTATAGTCAGGCACACTGATGTTCCACTCACCAAGCTAAACAAGGAGAAAGTTACTGTCAGCTGCCTGTCAGGTGCCAGGATCCGCCACATAAAGCACGCATTCAGGTCACTCCACAAAAAGTACAAATATGACACTGTCATTGTCCATGTTGGTGTGAATGACCTGAGAAGTACCTCCCTGGACTACAAGAAAAAAGACATGGAGGAGCTCTCTAATCTTGTAGCCCAGGCAGGTATGACCCTGGCCCTGAGTAGCATCCTGCCATCACCCAGAATGATGCCACAGTACAAGGGCAAAATGATTGACTTCAACAATTGGCTAAGCTTCTGATGTAATTCTAAGGGGATCCAGTATTTGTCTGCCTGGGATGACATGATCGACAGACCAGGATGCTTTGCCAGAGATGGCCTTCACCTCTCGCCCTTGGGATTCCGGATACTGGCTAAGGCTCTTGCCACCCCTATAGTGTCTTTTTAGGCAAGGTTCAAATGACAAATTCACCACCATAACAGGTATAAGCAAGCAAAATCTGAGGGTAATGCTACTCAATGCTAGATGTCTAAACCTCAAAATGCACTCACTCAAGGCACTCCTTAAAATGGAGAACATCGACATCTGTGCAGTGACAGAGACCTGGTTCAAAGCTACAGAGAGAGCACCCCTGCATTACCAGGCTGTAATTCATACCACACCTTTCGGCCACCTAACCGGAACGAAGCACTAAAGGTGGAGGCGTGTCCATATTCATTAAGGATGTCCACACCTCCAGGCTAGTTGCACAGCATAATGCATCTGAGATTATCCAAGTGCAACTAACTCTGGGCAAGACCGCAATCCAAACTGTAGCTTGCTACAGACCCCCGACCATGCCCCAGGATTCCCACTCCTCATTTCTTGATTACTGGAAAGTATTAGGGTACAACCTAACACCCTAATAATGGGTGATTTCAACTACACCACCATTAACTGGGAAAACTACCATGTACTATCATGTACCAACTCTTTTGCTCAAAATTTTCTGGAATTCATAAATTCCAATGCTCTGGATCAACTTATTCACACCCCCACCAGGGGCAGCAATATCCTAGACCTGGTCATTACCAACATGGGCAACCGGTGTTCCACACCAGAGGTCAATTCCTCGTTGGTAAGATCCGACCACAAGCTAATCACCCTAGACATCCACATCCCGCCCCCACCCCCAATTAGGGAAACCACTGTAAAAAAACTTCTCCAAAGCCAACTTCACACTTCTTAAGACATAAGTGGCAAACTTCATGACACCCATGCAGACAGACAATAGAGGTACGACTGCTGAATCCTACACAAATGCACTTTATAAGCACTTACACGAGTGCATGGATCATGCTATCCCTAATAGAACCAAGATGCTATCCTCCAAAAAAAGGAAGACAATCTGGTGGTCCTCTGCCATAAACAAACTCTACAACAGAAGAAAGAAACTGTTGCAAATAAGAGTAAAAACCCATGACTGGAGGAACTCCCTGGTCAACCTCAGTAAGAAGCTGAGATCCCTCATAAAATCCTCCAAAGCTAGTTACGAAAACAAAATTGCCACTGACTCTAAAGACAACCACAAAGCATTCTATAGCTAGGTCAAGAATCTCAATGGCAACACTCAGATCTGCTCTGAGGTACAGCACAATGGCACTAAATATACAGAACCAACTGATATTGCCAACATCCTGGCAGATAGGTTCAGTGCTAACTTTAGCCCCCTCTCACTCCCAAGAGGGCCCATCTCTATACCGGAAGAATGCAAAGTTCCCGTAATCACGGCTGCATAGGTAAAAAAACACACTCTCCAAAGCCAAGAACATAGCATCCATGGGATCTGACAATATCTCAGGCTGCGTTCTACACAAACTACAGAATGAACTGGCACCCTACCCAAGTACCATGTTCAATCATAGCCTCACCTCAGGCTTTGTGCCCACTGAATGGCGCACCGTGACTGTTATCCCACTCCACAAAAGGGAAGCCATGACGGACCCCGGGAACTACCACCCCATTAGCCTGACGAGCCTGGTCTGCAAGGCCATGGAACTTATCATCATGGAACTCATAAACAAAGACATTGGTAATCTCCAAACTCTGGACCCTACCCAGTTCGGATTTGTAAAAGGCAGATCATGTCTCCTAAACCTGATTGACTTCGTTGAAGCAGTCACCAAAGCCATAGATGAGGGTAAGGTGGTTCACACAGCTTATCTAGATCTCGCCAAGGCTTTTGACACCATCCACCACTCTGGAATTATAGATAAGCTCACTAAACTAGGTATAAATCCCTATGTCACAAGATGGGTTGCCAACTGGCTCACGGACAGAACCCACACTGTGAAAGTAGCAGGCTCCAAATCTGACTTCAGACTAGTGACAAGTGGAGTACCACAGGGTTCAGTCCTGGGTCCTCTCCTGTTTGGTATCTACTTCTCTGAAGTACAGGCTAACACAGAAGATCTTTGGCTAACAAAGTCTGCAAATGACTACAAACTAGGAGCCATAATCGAAACTCCTAACGATGTGGACATACTACAAAAGGGCCTCACTGAGACAGATGCCTGGTGTCAAAGCCATGGCCTGAAGCTCAATGCCAAAAAGTGTATTGTCATCCCCTCTTGTAAAAACTCTGTACCCATGAACTACCACATAGCTGGTAGTCTACTTAATGCTGAAAATGTGATAAGAGACCTTGGGACACGGGTGGACAGTAGTTTCTCCTTTGATAATCACATCGCCACAGTGGTCAGGAAACCCTTCTACGTGGCTCACCTCATCACAAAAGGATTCTCATCCAGAAAAAAAAGAGGTCATTGTTCCCCTCTGCTCATCATTCATTAGACCCATTATAGAGTACAATGCCCCTTTTGGTATGTACCTCACAAGACATCTACAACAACTGGAAAGGCCACAGAAATACCTCACAAAGAGGATTACTGGCCTCAAACAGATGCCCTATGCAGATCGTCTCAAAAAACTCCAGCTTTACTCCATTGCATATCGCCTACTTAGAGGCAATCTCTGCCTAACATACAAAGTTATGTCAAACCCAGAGCTGTTGGACATGCTCCACTTAAAGAAATCCCAATTCCTCCGAGCTACACGCTCTAGGGACCTAAACCCTGTCACCACAATAAACAGAACATGCTGGAGGGATAGATTCCTGTCCCAGAGACTTCCCATACTCTGGAACAGACTACCTAGACTTCCCATACTCTGGAACAGACTACCTATCTATGTCAAACAGAGCTCCTCATTAGCACTCTTCAAGAAAAATCTTGATGATCGGATGGGAAATACGAAATTCATCCCAGGGATCACTTCTGTGGCTCTGCTCAACAGGGGCACAGGAAAATAATTTTCTTGGGTGGCGAAAGCCAGGGTACATTTTTGGATAGGCTTATATAGGACCTAGGGCCAATAGCCTAGTACCTACCTATGAACCTATAATATTTAAATATCTCCTGTAAGTTCTGATGAAATGTATTTATGCTTTGAGAACATGTGTAGGCATCATCATTTATGAAGACATTTCTGACTAGGACTTTGATTCTCTGTGACCCTAATGGATACTAGGTTCAAATGTTGTACTAATTTCAATATTTTTGATATGGTTAAGTGTACTTCATTGAATGCTAGGGGGATGAATACCACCCTTAAGATAAATATGACTAGGAGAGTTCTAAGTCTACATCAGGCAGAGATTGCAATCCTTCAAGAGGAGAAAGTTGCACCCACACATATGCATTGTTTAGTGGTATGGGGGGGGGGGGTGTATTTCATTGTCTAGCTCCTTCAGTTAAGCTTGGTCACTTCTGGTCAGGCTGCATAGAAGGGAGGAAGGTAGTTTGTTGATGAACTTCATGAGGCCTATAGAAAGTGTTATTTTATGGTCAGTTTATGGTCCCAACAAGAATTCCTCTACCTTTTTAGTAAACTCGTGTCATCTGTTCATGACTTTTCTTAAGGGGTCATGCTGGAAATACTGGGGTGGGAGGAGTGATTCCAATGTCGTTCTTATCTCTACATTATGCAAAAATATTCCTAAGACCCACTTCCTCATGTCAAGTCCAAAAAATCTTGTAGAGGGCATTGGTGATCTAGGACTTACCAATATGTACAGCACAGGGCTTTAGATCCATAAGACCCGAGGTACACCTTCACCACTCCCAGAAAACAACATTGAGATGAAATGCATTACTGGCTAGTTTCCATCCCAGTCGTCAAAGGTCTACCGTCAATACATGAAATGATTAGTTGAAATGTAGCCCTGAATGTGTGGAATACTTTACATTCCCTCCTGGAGAGAAGACACGTTGATCCTTAAGAGCTATGAGGCTTCAACCACACTTAGGAGAAGTGTGAAATGTTTTATAGAAAGGAACTTGTCAGACTCTATACCACCTACAGTTTGGTGGAGATCTGGCTCTGATGACCAGATTTTTTATTTGGTTTATTTATTTTACATTTGTTTACAGAGGAAGTCCGACTGGGCAGGTACCCATTTTCAGTGGAGGCCCGGGGAGAAAAGCCCCACATACAAAGGCAGTATAACTATTTCATAGACATAAACATGATCGATTATGTAACTGATAAAAATACATACAGAAATGTTACAGTTTGCTTAGAAAGTATACAGTATACAATAAACAACTATACTCTACAATATAACAATGGGATCTAAATGGATCCATATGTTAAAAGACATAGTTTGCCAGACAGAGATAGGCAAATGCTAACAGCTATTACTTATCAATTGAGTCAGGAATTTCAGTCTATAAATTTTTGTAGGGAGACTGAGGTTAAAGGATGATGAAGTTGTAGGGAGAGAATAATTGAGTATTTATTTTTAATTATTAGTAGCAGCAATGGAAGGTAGGGAAGTCCAGTAAGTCAGTTTTAGCATATAGTTGACATGGTATTATTTGCACTGGGTAGAGAGGTGTGTGACAGGTACTATGTTATATAGGCTAGCCTGGATTGTTGCATGAGCAGAGCCATGTAATAGATAAATGTTTTTTGATTAACTATTTAAATTGAACAGTGTTGGTTGTGGATCTAATAGGGAGAGTGTGTTCCAGATTGTGGCTACATGGTAAACTTATTTTACTTGACATTAGGGGACACAGGGATTTTCAGGCTGGAGAGAAGGAAAAAGATGAGCTGTTGAACGTGTGTTTGCAACCCCCCCACACACACTTTTAGGGGAAAAGGATGTCTCATACAGTGCTATAAAAGTTGCCAGAGATCCCTGGGTTTACAGATGTGGACAAAGGCCCAAATGCTTTTGGAGAGAACACTCCTGGGGAACAAACCTAGGAAGCTTTTATCATTTTTCTTAAAGCAAAGAAGAACACAACAGGCAATTACAACTTTTCAGGATTGCAGTGGGCATGTTAAATCTTACCATAACCAAAGAAACAAAGCATTTTCTAGCTTTCTATAAGCTTTATATATGGATGACATTTAATTTGATTAGGACTGGGAAAACAGAATGCAGCAATTCTATACAAGGATCAAATTACCATTACTCAGTTTAAGGTGTTGCTTTACCACATTTCATCCAAAGAAGTGCAAAGGAAATGTAAGGCTTCCTGAAAGGGAAAGATCCTGGCCTGCATGAGATTAATGTTTAAATTTATCAACATCTGGTGGATATTTTACTTCCAGGCATGATATTCTTGCTTAGGGGTAATCAATGGGATGGAGAGGTGCGTACATAATGACTAATACTGTAGCCATCTCCAAGTCAAGGGAAAGATGCATGGTTTACTTTAAATTAAACATCCATTTTTCAAATCAGCTTGGATGTTAAAATATGCCAAGATATTATGGTGATGTACTTCCACCCCTTACTCCTTAAGCTCCTAGGACTTTGATAGGAAAGGTTGTCCCCCAGAGATTTGGTGCATCTCACTTTGACACATTAACCCTGATGATCCATTTAACTCTAGAAAGTCTAGACTCAGCAATGACGGTCTTTGTTGATTTCAAAATCATTTCAGTCCATCAACTGGATCTACCTCAGGCATACCCTTAGAGTGCTTGGTTCCCAGCTGAATTTGTGATGGTGATTCGGGTCTTATATATTTCCCTAGAAATGAGGGTTCTTACCAAACAGACATCTCAGTTATTCAAATTAGATAAGGATATATGTTAAGCTTGTGCATTGTCCACCTCTATGTTTCTGCTGGCCATGGAGTCCATGGTCAGGGTTATTGCTTCGGGTATAGTTTGAGCAGGGTGGCAACGTCTCTCTCTGCTGAGGATTGTTTTTCACTGACAAAAATCCAGTGGTGAACATTCCAAAGTTCTCTGCTATGTTACAGTATTTTGCAAATGTGCCTGGCCTAAAGGTCAACAGGAATAAAACACAACTGTTCCCATTCAATGAAGTAGCAGATGGTCTTCATGATGATGAAGTTAATCTGGGGTTTACTTGGTTCTCATCAACTCCCAATCATTTGGGAGTTCTTTTTGTACAGGAATCCTCTGAAGATGCTAGAAGTGAATTATAAGCCACTTTAGAGTTAATTGTTCATTTAGTGTCATGTTTGGCAGAAACTCCTCTTGTCCTAACAATATTATCCACTATATACTCGGCTTGAATTCTGCAAGAATTGAAAGGACTGTAGATTACTGGAAATAATTGGAAGAAATGAACACCTGTCTTTTATTACCCAGAATTGTGCTAAACAAGTATTATGTAGTAGCAGCATACAGTGGAGGTAAATGTCAATAATATCCTAATCAAGTCTTATTGTCTACAATAACGGTGCCGATAAACTGAAACAGGCTGAATTAAAACTGAAATACACTGAATTACGTCAGTAGCTTCTACACTCATTATACTGTCCATAAATTCTGTACTCAGAATTATTCCTTCTGCACTCAGTCTCAAGTGTCTGTACCTAACTTCTGTGAACTGCACTTCTATGACTTTCTGCATATCAGTCCAAACTAACTTCTGTGTCTAAAGTATCTCTCCTAATAATACCAAAACCCTGTAAATTTCCTACAAATTCTACACACCTCTTTAACCTTGGTCCTCAAGCCGCATACCATCTAAACAAGATCTGTTTGTACTCAATGTACTGCACATTCTGTTAGCACATTTTTTTTCTTATCAGTATTCCTGACTGAAGATTATTCATTTGTACTGAAACATTCCTTTCTATTGAAACTGCACTTACTGAAAGTGCATGTAAAATGTAAAATATAAAATGAAGATATAGGCCTGCTTTAATATGGCTGCATTTCTAGGCCTATGCAAAGGCAATACTGTATTTATGTCTAACAAACTACATTCAAGTGAAACTGATCTTACACTTATCAAGGAAGAAAGAGGCTATGCTCTTGTATCCAAGCAACCCATCATTGAATGTGTGGTCTGTGTATTCAAATTTTTGTAAGTATGCAGCAGCTTTTCTACTGCATCATTTCCTTGGGTTTCTATGGTTCCCATCTCCACTATAAGCCCAGTTGGAAATCCAGTGTATTAGAACCCATATCCTGTGGGTTTTGGGGCATGGTAAGATCCACTGCGATGAGTAATTAGCCCATTGGTAAAATGTTAACTGTTTATTCATAGTATATTATCTACTATACACTCTGCTTGAGCTGCATAGACTGAATTACATTATTCCCCCTTTGGAGTAACCCACACCTCAGGATAGGGGGCTAGATGATCAGAAGGGTTTACCATCAAAATTGCAACTGCACATAAGCGGAGTCAGAATGTAGAATGCCCATACTCTGAACACTAGAAATGCGAACACCAATATTCCACACTGCTAATCTCGCTCACTCTCAACCCATGGTAGTGCTTGTTTTTAGGTCCAAAACTGGACATGAATGTCAACGTTCTGTGTTTTTTTTTTTTTGGAGATATGAACTTTCCCCATTCTGGTTTTCGAGGATTTCACTCAATCATACAACAGACTGATGATGTGCAATCGTTACTTTTGATAGTAAACCGATCAGGAGGCATATATGAGACATCAAAGCAATTCACACTTTGGAAGATCTCAAAAAAGAGGTTCCACATAGAAGATCTCAAAAAGAGGCTGCACATTTGGGCTAATTGTCTGGGGCCACTGGAGGTATCTTCAGTTTAAGGATTCGTCCTTTTAATCCTCTATGCATAATCGGTAGAAGTGGCTCAATTTAAATAAGTTTTATTTATGAATATGCAAGCTATTGTACACATTATCAGAAGGGATATTTATTATGATATTTACATTGTTTGAAGAAGTGTTTTGAAGGAACTTTACTTTTCATGTACAAGGAGCATTGCTATAGTACAGCAGAAGGGTTTACTGAACCAGTTGATTTTCATTTTTGTCAAGGGGAGGGGGCTGATTTTATTTATATGTTTTGGTCATATACCAAAGTACATCCTCTGTTGAAGTTTCCCACAAAGTTGCTATCAAATGTAAAAGGAATTACCTTTGCCTGTTATATTAGCATGTGGTTTGCTATCTTATATACATCTATCTATAATATAATCTGTCTAGAAAAAGGAAACTTTGAAGTTGGAGAATAGCCAGCAGTGATTCAGGAAAACACTGCCACACAACAGAAAAAACTGCTGCACTGTAACTGAAGGGAATATGCTCTGCACTGAAAGAGCATGTTAAACAGGTGAAGCACTTAGCAAAGAACTTTGACTCGTTTTTGAACTTGAAGAACTGCTTTAGATATTGGACTGACTGACGAGAGTATCAAAACAATTTTCATGCTATCAGGGAGTTGTGTTAGGTTCTCAAGTGAATACAAGTCTCAGGCTAGAGCGAATGTGACCTATTCATAGCTGAAGATGAATCTAACATGTTTGTTTATAAAAGCTGAATGTTCGTTATATATTTATGTTTTATGGTAACTGTAAGCTATGAGCTGTACATATTTATTGGGTTTCATGTTATTTCCCGTTTATTTATTGTTCAATAAAACTTTATTTAAATCAATTTTCTTATCAAGTCTTGGTATTTTTTGCCAAGATGCTGACTTGCATGTTTGCCTCAATGTGTCAGACGCTTTCTGAGACTATTGATTATTTTCATGTCTGAGTACCAACCAGATATATTTGTTGGTGCAGCTCCTTTCAATATTTTGATCAACAATATGAAAACTCTTTAGAACAAACCCGTCTATTTCACATTTTTGCAAAATGGTTCTTTCTAGCACGTTTAACAAATTGATTCATTTTTGGTCTGCATATGGCAAATGGCTGACTCATCATGTTTTATATCTTTGAGCACATGTTCCAAGTGTGAACTTGCCTCAACCATATTTTTCAATAAGCGACTTGATGTTTGTTGGGATACTGCATTCACCCTTCAAGGTTTTTCTCTTTTATCAACAGTTACACTACACCTTAGTTGTACAGACAGCCATGTGTCCTTATTTCTCCAGTCAAACGTGCAAATTATAATAGTTGTAGCCACTATTACCCTCCTTCCTATGTGACTGCCCAGGATAGCTTCTTCAGGCTACAACATGCTTTATACTGTTCTATGTGATACCATATGGCATGTCAGTAGGCATTCCATTCATTATTTATTTAGTTATGTATGTATTTATTTTGTTGACTGGGAAGGTCCAACTGGGTGGAAAAACACTGTTCAGCAGATATCCAGGGAGAAAAGTGCCACAAGATATAGAAAGAAAGTAGCATATACACATACATTGTGTGATGAATCATTTGCCCAAACAATGAGAAAAAACAATGACTGCCTGAGCATACCATAGTGAGAAAACAAAAACATTGACAAGATACATATGAATAGCCAACATACAAAGTATAGTTCACAGGTTCATAGATTCACAGGTGTACACTAGGCTAATGACCACAACGGTCTTTAGATATTTATATAGGGGTGATTGCTGGTTATAACATGATTTACTGACTGCCTTTGTCCATCAGAGACATGGGTACCAGATCAGGGGTGAACAATGTCATGTCATAGTCACAATACACAATATCATAGTCATGATACAGGCAGTATAATGACATGGAAAATCATTCAAAGGTTGATTAGAATAAGTGTTTACTCAAAGTTTAGACCCATAGTATTTTGTAATATTAGGATAGCGGTAAAATAAACTGTCATAACAATACAAAGCTGTAGAAAGCATGGTACACGGTATGTGGCCAAGCAGAAATAAAAGTACAGGATAAGATAGAAGATTATTGGCCAAGCTGCCATTTTAGAGCAGGTGATTCCTGAGGAAAGCCATGAAACCTGTAGGCGCTGTTTCAATAGCAGCTTGAAGGATTTAGAACTTATTAGTTTGAGTAAGAAGGAAATGGAATTCCAAACTTTGGAGACTTGAGCGGAATACAGTGAGACACCTGCAATACCATTTGAGTTAATTGGGTGCAGTAAGAATTTGCCAGTAGACCGAAGAGTTCTAAATGGGGATTAAGGCCAGACAATCTTGGCATTTTTCAGATTGGAAGATTAGACTGTGCACAGTTTGTACTTGTGTAACTAATGTATCTGCTTTAGTACCATGCACTCATGGGAATGGGATCTATAAGGTGTACCAGTTACAAATTTAGCTATTCTGTTGCAGCATTTTTCTAGCATGGTTATCTGGGTGGCTTGCAGGTTGACAAATACAAGAACAGCATACAGGAGGGTAGATAACAGTACAGTAGAGTAGTGTACAGGCAACAGTCTACCTAGCCTTGTCAGGTAAGGTTTAGCTCGATATGATATGCTAACATTTTTGTGCATTTTGCTGATAGCTTGCTTTATGTGATGTTCAAATTTCAAATTATCATCTATAATGGCAACTAGAAGCTTGGCATGAGTTACAAGTTCAATTCTGGTGTGGTCAGAAGAAATAAAACTGAATACAGGTTTGTTGCTAGGGTATTGTTTAGGTGTGAACAAGTTTTGTCTTCTTACGGTTTAATTGTAATCGAGAGCTATAGAGCCATGTTTCATGGAATGATTCCTTTATTTAGGTTTGAAGTTGCTGTACATTTTACAGTGCAGATGAGTATGAAATCATCACCATGCTTAGCAGTATTAGCTCATATCTCATACCATGCAGGTCATTTACGAAAACATCAGACAACAAGGAGCCAAGCCTAGATGCTTGAGGCACCCCTATGTGTACTGAGAGAAATGGACAAATGTAATTTTCTCATTCTACAGCTGCTTTTATTGCTGAGGTAACTGTTAAACCAGCTGAGGGATGAGCATTGAAGACTTGTAGAGTAGTTTTTGGTGAGACACAATGTTAAAAGTGTTTATCAAATCAAGGAAAAGTGCTGCTACTAATTTCTTTACATTTCTGTCGCTGTTGATGGTGGTAGCAAAGCTGTTATACTGTTGTGGTGTGGTCTGAATCCATGCCGTATAGGTTGAAAGGTTGAAGAGCAAATAAAAAAAAAAAAGGTCTTTACTCTTGTAGGACTAAAACTCCCCTCTTAGTTGAAGAGCCAAAAAAAAAAAGGTCCGTGTTTCAGGATTTTTGATTGGCCCGTATACGAGCCAAGCAAAACATCGCACAGCAGACCATCTTCTGTTCAATGCGGAACATCAAGCAGTTCCGCATTGAACAGAGCTCCATTTTTTGACTGGCTCATATACACTTGAGCCAATCAAAAAAAAAAAAACAAGGCGGAGGAAAGACTCCAAAATAGGGATGTCTGTTTTTTGAAAATTCTGCGATTTAAAACCCAGACAAATCACAGAATTTTCAAAAACCGCCTGGACAGGAGCTCAAAAAAGAGGACGTGTCCAGTATGGTAACCTTAACTAGGAGAGCCTCCTTTGTGTAGGGAAAGGATGCAAGACTTTTTCCAAATTTTAGGTTGCATCTATCTGTGAAGCAGCAGTTTATTTGGATGGCGACTGGGTAAGCTATTCTGCAAAAAGACTGTCTGGAACAAGTGTAGTTGGCTTTAGTTTCCTAATGGTGGGCTTAGGGATGGGTTCAAAATCAAATGGGTTAGGATTGTTGAGTGTAGAGGGGTGGGGTGTTATAAGTGGGGAAGTTACTGTGTTAATAAAATGCGTATTGAATTGGCTGGCACTGCTATCATTAGTGTAGTTAGTAGTAGGAGTCAGCTAGGTAGTCTGGCCAAGATGCATATTTGTTGATGGAGGACCAAAATAGTTTGGGGTTGTTTCGCTTTTTCTATCAGAAGTGTGTATAGTATGTTTTTGTGGGGTTTTTGTCAAGCTTGCACATGTGTTTTGGACACTTTATTGAAATGTCAGCACTCCAGATGCCCAGTGTCGACACTTTGAAAAGAAAACGAAAATGTGGGAGAAGAGCGAATCTCGAACATTGCTCTTCTCCTTTAAACATTTGTTTTGCAGAGGCAAGCTCCCCAGTACCCCCTTATTTGGGAGACAAGTACCCCACATTCCTCAATCTTACATATACTAACTCTGAGATCACCATCTGAGAGGAAAAGGAAACTGCAGAGAAATAGCCATTTCAGACTTAGTATATGAAAGTCTTTTTTTTCAGCCAATATTTACTTTTGTTTTGTTGTGTTTTAGAGGTATTTATAGGTTTGGAGGCTAGACTATATTTTAGTTTGTTTCCAAGCTATATCTATTTCTTTCATTATCATTTTGTTTTGTTTTTTTCTAGTTAATGAGGGTGCTGGGTTTGCTTTAACTCATTTGTTTTTTAGTGGGGCATTTCATTTGGGATGAAGAGAAATGTATCATTAAAGTATATGACAGCATCATCTAAAGGAAGACTATGAAGTTGTTTATTATTTATTTACTTATTTATATTTGTTTAACAGATAGTACATCGATATCAATGGACCATTTGCAGGCACAGCCCGGATGAACAGGATCACATATGAAATGCACAAAACATATTTACAGATTCAGTGATATGTGGTTGCACTTAATGTATGTTAAGCTCATCAGGAAAACATCTTTATGGAAAGAAGTGAGCCTATGTAGTAGATTATAGTGGTGTTTTTCATGGGAGAGTTTAGCCGCCTAATTGTAAAACTAGGGAGATCATCGCTAAAGGGGTCAGGGAAGGAGACAGAAGTGAGAGTAATATTTGGAGAATTTCTGAGCTTCCAGTCAGTGTTGGAGCTTTTATAAATGATGTTGCTGCATCAAGTAGAAGTGAAGATGACTTGAGTGAAGCTGTATAAACTGATCACATTATTGTTGGAGTCATTAATAATAGTTTGCTAATCTATACTGAATTCTCTCAGTATTATAGCTTCTTGTAAGATATTTGCAGAGCCTAGAAGAGGATTTCCTCTGTAGTATCTATGTTGTTACCTGGAGATAATTAGATAGCAATGATGCATAAGTTTACATGACGATACAAGAATCTTGGCAGTTTTAGGAGCTAGGGGTTTATAAGTAGAGTGAGATAGTTGGTGGATGTTACGTATTTTATTTACACACTACCAGCTTTTTAGTTTGTTTTATTTGATCTGAGCATGTCACACACCAGTAACAGGATCTGCTCATCTTTTATATTAATTATTTAAAACATTCTTTAGAGTCTCCTTGCTGATTTCCTGCTGTTTTAAACATTTTTAATGCCTTACTGCTATTTTTCTGCTGTGTTAAACATTTTCTAGTTTTTCCCGCTGAAAATAGGGTAGCTAGTAGCTGTAGCATAGTTCAGATACAGGTTTGCTGCATCTGGGTCTGCTTGTGGTGGCTGTTTGTTCTGAGCATGTTTTCCAGGCCATCTTGAAATCGAAGGGGCCTTTCTCTACTCTAGTGAGAGGATTGTGTTGATTGGAACCTGTCTGGTGAAGGGTGGTTGGTCCAGGGCTTGGAATAAGCAACCTCAATGGTCCTCTTGAACCTTTTTAAAATGTTTTCAAGTTTTTAGCTCCTGTACTTAAGCCCAGCATTTGAGCAGGTTTTTGTTTGTTTGTACCAAGATGTAGCTGTAGCACAGTCCAGATACATGTTTGCCTCACCTGGGTCTGTCTGTAGTGACCGTTTGTTCTGAGCACATTTTTCAGGCCATCATGGATTGGAAGAGCCCTTTCTGCACTCTAGTAAGAGGATTGTGTTGATTTGAACCTGTCTGGTGAAGAGTGTCAGGTCTAGGGCTTAGAATAAGCATCCTCATTGGTCCTTTTGAAACTTTTTAAAGTTTTTTTCAAGATTTTAGCTTCTGGTATTTAATCCATGCATTTGAGCAGGTTTTTGCTTGTCTGCGCATCATGCAGTATTGCGCACTGCCACGCAAGTGTGCGCCATTACTGGACAGATTAACTCACAGTTTTTCCCTTGGCTACAGCTGTAGCACATTATTGTAGGCCTCATCCTTGGTACTTCCCCAGTCAAAGAAATACTGCTAGTGAGCTGAAACCTATTAAATCCCCCCCCCAAAAAAAAGAAAAAAAAAACATGCAGAAATATCCATCCATTGAGCTCCTCCTTGATCAATCCTGAAAAGCCCCCCTAGTAACAAAAGTCTTCAATCTAGCATTACAGACAGTTGGACCACCCATTTTTTCTCCTGCCAACCTTGTTGACTTGAGTCACTTGAGGCAGTGTAGCAATTGCCTCATGTACACCAAAAACACTATACAAAAAATTCACTTTAGTACAGAGTGTGAGAGATGCATCTACACCAAGAATCTTGAATCCATGCTCTCTCACTCTCAAAACAGTAACATAGAAGAGGCTGTCAGCCACCCACCACTACACATGCATGTAGTACCACTACTCATACACACAGTATGCATCCAACCCAAAAATCAACATACTTGGAGGTTCTGTCAAAAAACCTACTGAGAAACCAAAGACCTTAAAAGCACAAGACTCCTACAACTAACACCGTTTTCACAGCACCCATGACACATAGCAACACCAATGTCTCGCCTACCAAGCCCGTAAGGTGTAATACTCAAAAAGCAAATTTTCTAGTCATTGGAGAGACAATACTGAAACACATGGATGTCCCACTCACCAGGCTGGACAAGGAGAAATTCACAGTCAGCTGCCTGTCCAGTGTCCCTGTCATAAATCATGTTGGAGTGAACGGCCTGAGATGTACCTCACTGGACTTATATGAAGAGAGAAATGACTCAGCTCTCCTACAGCATGTCCCAGGCAGGTATGTCCCTAGCCTTGAGAAGCATACTACCTCACCTTGAACAATGCTACAGTATAAACAAAAATGATTGATTTCAATAACTGGCTTAGTTTTTGGTGTCATTCAAAGGGGATCCAGTTCCAGTCAGCCTGGGAAGCTGTGATCGACAAACCTCACTGCTTTGCCAGAGACAATTTGCACCTGGTACCTCTAGGCATTCAGGTACTGGCAAAGGCTCTTGCCTCTCTCATAGCGCCTTATTTAGGCAAAGTCAAGAAAACAAACGTACTGATGTGAAATTTGATAATCATAACAAAATAAGAATAATGCTGCTAAACGCTAGCAGCTTAAACCAAAAACTGCACACCCTGGAAGCACTTCTATCACTGGAAGATGCAGATGTCTGTGCAGTCACAGAAACCTGGTTCAAGGCATCAGAGAGTACCCCAGCCTTGCAAGGCTACAATGCCTTTCACAACTTCAGACTGCAAAATGTACATGCGAGAACCAAAGGAGGCGGTGTTTCTATCAATATTAGAGATACATTCACCTCCTGTCTAGTTAGACTGGACAACTCCATGGACTTGCTCCTTCAGGTTACAGCAGATAAGACCCCTGTGAAGAAATTGGACACTATTTGGCTAAGTTTTTGTACATAATTTCAGATTATCCTGTGTATTATATGCCAGCATGACTAGCTATGATATTGTAAATAGGTTCTTACATGTTGATTTATGATCTGTTTGTACAGAATGTTTTAAAGACTTGAACAGTGCACTTTTACATGTCTACCTGTGCATGTTTGTGATGAAAGATTCTAAAGACAAATTGTCTAAGATTTAGCTGATCTGCAGATGATTTCCTTGGAATGTTGACAGTTGTTATGTGTTACTGTCAGAAGCTGAAAGATAGGAAAAAATTTTTAGAAACCAGCTGTTGGTTGATTTTCAAAATATGAAATGAAAATTAGAACTGGAATAGTTGTGGCAGTTAGGCTAGTCTATAAAAGAGCCTGCTGAAGACAGTTAGCAGTCAGTTACAGTTGTCAGTTAACAGCTAGTGACAGATGTACTGTGCAGTGGCTATTCAAAAAGACTCACCAAGAACTGTAAGCCTGCCTTTGCTCTGTTGTAGTAATTTAGTTTAGATCAGGGACAGTGTTCTTTGGTCAGATAGGAAAATTATAATTAAATCAGTTAGAGTTTTTCTAAATGTTGGATTTCTATCCTTCAGCACTGATTCCATTTGCTTGGTGACTGAGCTCTGTTTATTGGAAATTACTGTTTTATATTTTTAATCATTTTGCTCAATATTAAATACTTTTATTAACTTATATTGTGGTTGGTCAATCAGTGTTTTTCTTTAGTGATTTGAGAGTGCTTATACTAGTCTTGATAACTTCCCAGGCCATTCTGAAAGTCTGGCCGCTTAGGTCATTTGTTATTTGTTTAAATATTTAATTTTCATAACTGGACAACCCTTTAGAAGGGCATGAAGGCACTTTGATTGGTGGCAGCATTACTGTATTATTTTGGAGAAGGGACCCAGCTGGAAATCTGTGTCAGGCTTTTCCAGAAGTGTTTGGATGCGTGAGATTTAATTTATTTAAGTGTGAGTGTATCAGAGGTCTTAAGTTGGGACACATTGCTCTGAAGTGTGTAATAAGGAGCTACATTAGGGGTGGACAGAAGTATACAGTCCACTCCCAGGCTATACAGCATGTTCCTCTTGTGCTCTTAGGGGAAAATTGTGAAATAATACTCCTGTTTAAGTCACAGTCTTACATTGGAGCTGATAGTGAGGATTGCAGCTCCTTGGTTACTGACCCAAGATAGTAAGAGATCTCACATTATTTGATAGCAGTTCAGTGGGATATTATCTGGATGTCACACCCCCATTCAAGTCATAGCTATTTATAGATCTCCCTCCATGGGTCATGAGGTGCATAAAGCCTACTTGACCAAACTGGAGACAATCCAATTATTACTAAATAATCTGGTTATGGGGGATTTTAAAAGATATAGGTAATCTCCAAACACCTGACCCTACTTGGTTTGGATTTGTCAAAGGAAGATCATGCCTGTTAAACCTGGTGGACTTCTTCGAGACTGTCACCAAAACCCTAGACTAGGGGAAATCTGTGCATACAGCCTACCTATACTTAGCCAAGGCTTTTGACATTATCCCCCACTCAGGGATCATTAACAAACTCACCCAGCTAAGTATCAACACTTATATCATTATATGGGTCACTAACTGGCTCACTGATAGAACACATATAGTCAAAATAGGGGAATCCACCTCCAACAGCAGACCTCTAACCATAATCAAAATAGGGGAATCCACCTCCAACAGCAGACCTCTAACCAGGGGTATTTGCAAGGATCAGTTCTGAGACCTCTACTGTTTGGAATCTATTTCTCTGAAGTACAAGCAAAAACTAAAGGTCTGTGGCTGACACATTTGCTGATGACTACAAACTAGAAGTGGTTATAGATTCTTCAAATGATGTCAACATCCTACAAGAGGGTCTTACAACAACAAATGATTGGTGCCAAAGTCATGGCCTTAAACTCAATGCAAAAAAAATTTATCATCATCCCTTTCAGTAAGAGTGATGTTCCTGCTAACTACCACATCAATAGCAACACCCTTAGTATGCACTCAGTGGTGAGAGACCTGGGCACACAGGTTGGCAGCAATCTTACCTTTGATCACCATGTCTCCACAGTGGTAAGAAGGGCATTCCATATTGCTCATCTCATAAGTAAGGGCATTGCCTCCAGAAAGAAAGAAGTTATAGCCTCCCTGTACTCTTCCCTCATCAGGCCAATAATCAAGTACAACGCCCCTTTTGGTATGTACCTTTCCAAGCACCCACAGCAATTGGAGAGACCACAAAGGTTCCTCATAAGGAAAATTCAAGGTTTTCAGCATCTGTTCTATGTGGATTGTCTGAAATTCTTGTCACTTTAGTCTGTTTCATACGAATACTCAGAGGCAATCTCTGTCTTGCATATAAGACAATCTCTAAATCTGCTTTATCTGAAATGCTGCATATCTGCAAGTCAAATGGTGCACGGGTTACTCGCTCTA
Source organism: Protopterus annectens (assembly GCF_019279795.1). Classification (NCBI taxonomy): domain Eukaryota; kingdom Metazoa; phylum Chordata; order Ceratodontiformes; family Protopteridae; genus Protopterus; species Protopterus annectens. The sequence goes on from NC_056745.1 coordinate 1,420,084,430, forward strand.
AAGATCTTAACCTGGTATGTAACATTAACAGAACCTGCTGGAGGGACAGATTTGTCTCCCAGAGTTTACCATACTTTTAGAACAGAGTCCCATTTGATGTCAAACAGAGCACCTAATTGGCCCTCTTCAAACGCAGTCTGGACGACTAGGTGGGTAACTGTAAATTCACCCCAGGGGTTTCACCTGTGTCCCTCTTGGACAGGAGCAATAGGTGCTGATCATGGAAATAAGGGTATAACTTCGGTAGGCTTGTAAGGGCCCTAGGGCCATTAGCCTAGTAACTTCCTATGATCCCACCATCAACTTCGAAATCTACTCTAGCCCAAATCTGCTAGCACAAAAGTTCCTTGACTTTGTTAACTCAAATGCTCTGGAACAAATTATTCATATGCCGAAAAGCGGAACAATCATACTAGATCTGGTCCTCACTAATACGGCAAACAGATGCACTACAGTAAATGTCAGTCCCTCATTCATTAAATCTGACCACAAATCAGTCACTTTCAAGCTGGCACTAACATCAGAACTCAAAAAGGGTGAAATCAGACTAAAAAACTTCACCAAGACAAACTATACCCTCCTAGGTGAAGGTATAAATGCATTCTGAGCCCCAACAGTAGCTGGAAGCGGTAACTACACCGAAGCTTACACTAAAACCCTGTCCTATCACTTGCATAAGTGTATAGGCTCAGCTGTACCAGAAAGAATCAAAGCCAGAGCCCCAAATAAAAACAAGCTGCCATGGTGGACATCCAGCATCAATAAACTTTACAATAAATGCAAAAAGGTGCTGTCCATGAAAACAAAGGAGAGACATCAACAATGGAAAAGCGCCCCCCCCCCCTCAGCCTCAACAAGCAAATAAGACAACATGTCAAATCCTCTAAGGGCCTCTGAGAAAAACTTAAGCTAGCACAGCCAAGGATAACCCTAAGGCCTTTAGCAGCTACGTAAGTAGCCTAAAAGGTAGGACCCAAGCATGTGCAGAACTAGCGATCAATGGTATTACACACAATCACCCCAAAGAGATGGCAAACCTGCTAGTGGATAGGTTTGGCAAAAATTTCACCCCTTACCCCCTCCAAATCTATCACAAACCTTGAGTCAAACTTTCCACCAACCTTACATATCTGAAGAACAGGTCATCAAAGCCTTGTCTAAGGCAAAAAATATCCTCTACAGGACCAGATGCCATCCCAGGCTGTCTTCTAAACAGGCTAAAACATGAACTAGCATCACCATTAAGTACTCTCTTCAATCATAGTCTAACTACAGACTTTGTTCCTGCAGAATGGAGGTGGCCTAGCAATAGACCCGTGAGCCTGACCAGCCTCATCTGTAAAGCCATGGAATGGTTGTAGTGGTACATTGCTCTGACTATGGTGTACAAGGCCCTGGGTTCGAGACTTGGCAGGGCTGATTTTTTGGGGTGGGAGGTTGGCAGAATGGTTAAGGTGTTTACCTTACAGACACAAGGTGCAGGGTTTGATTCTCACATGGGGTAATTGGCTAGGCTTAAAATGGCCCACAAGGACAGTTAGCTTAGTGCTAATCTATGAACCTCTATGAACCTATGTATCATTATTGACCTCATAAATAAAGACATATGTGGCCTCCAAATCCTGGATCCTACCCAAACTGGCTTCATCAAGGGCAGATCCTGCCTGTTAAATCTTGTAGATTTTTTTGAAAATGAGACCAGGGCCATTGATGAGGGCAAATATGTGACACAGCATACCTCGACTTGGAAAAGGCTTTCAACACAATCCCACACTCAGTCATTACTGATAAACTTAGCAGACTAAATGTAAACCCCTTCATTGTAAGATGGGTTGTTAACTGTCTCACAAACCAGAGACACACACACACACACACACACACACACACACACACACGATCAAAGTGGGTGACTCCACATCAACCAGCAGACATGTTACCAGCAGGGTGCCACAGGGGTCAGTGCTAGGCACCCTACTGTTTGGTATATACTTCTCAGAAATTCAGGTCAAAACTAAGTGGTCGTGGCTGACCAGGTTTGCAGATGACTGTAAACTGGGGGCAATTATTGAATCCACAAACTATGTCAGTATTCTCCAGAGGGATTTTACTCAGACCACAGTCTCAAACTGAATGCAAAGAAATGCATTAGCATTCCCTTAGGCACAAACAATGTCCCTTCACACTATCAAATCAACAATAATACCCTAGGTACCCACAAAGTGCTAAGGGACTTGGGTTTACAAGTTGCCCGCAACCTTAACTTCAACCACCATGCATCTACTATAGTAAGGAAGGCTTTCTATATAGCAAACTTGATTAGTAATGGCATCGATTTGATAGCAAAAGAGGTTATAACTCCTCTATACTTGGCATTAATCCAGCTCATAATTGATTATAACACCCCGTTTGGCATGCACCATACAAAGCACTTGCAGCAATTAGGCAGACCTTAGAGATTTATAACAAAGAAGATAAAGGGACTCCAACATGTGCCATACACAGACTGACTAAAGTCCCTGTCACTTTACTCTGTATCATATAGACTTTTTAGGGGAGACTTATGCCTGGCTTATAGAGCAATCTCAGACCCAAACCTAATGAACTTGCTGCATATCCATAAATCAAACGGGATTAGGGCCACCCATTCCAGGGACCTAAATATGGCCTGTGACTTAACTAGGACATGCTGGAGGACAGATTTATCTCCCAGTGACTACCGCATCTTTGGAACAGGCTACCTATTCATGTGAAATAGAGCAGCTCTGTGACACTGTTCAAAAGGAACCTGGACAAGTGGATGGGGCATCATAAATTCTTACCGGGAATAGTGCCCACAATCCTCCTGGACATGGGCAGTCACTAGTAAATGCAATCTTATGTATTAAGATTTCTATGGCATTACATTGGGATGAAACGGCTAGGCTTTAAATGACCTCCAGGTCGATAGCCTAGTAATCTCCTACGATCCTATAACATACTGGACTACAGCAGTGAACAGGAGCAACATAAAGAAAAAGGAAGACGGTTTGCTGGATAGCTGAGTGATTGAAGTATATGCACTGGGTGTTAAGGAAAAATCGACAAAAGCTGCAAGTTAGACGTCTAAGTGCGAGTTTTATAGGAAAAGAAGGTTGAAAGTATTTTGCATTATAATGCACTTCTTCACTGCATATCATAACAGCCATCTGCATCCCCTTTTTCCTGCCTCTTTTAGCTAATTTCCCTATTCTGCTACATCGTTCTGTGAATCACTACTTAGCTGCATGTTTTGGACTTTGACACAAGATTGTGCTGCATACTTTGCAATTTGATAAAGAATACAGAATCATATAATTGAGACACAATCCTTCATTTCCATCTGAACTTATTTTTAACATGAGTATATATATTTAACCCAACACTAAAGCTTAGAGCCACTATGCCTGGACAAGTTTAGTGTGCTGTGCAACATACCACCAAAAAGAACAGTCTTCCATCTGGTTACCCAGAAAAATAATTAAAGTGAATGAAGGCCATGTGAGGTGTGACTACAACCAACAATAAAATAGATTTGTTTCAGCCTGTAATCAGGCTGGGAAGGTACATAAAATTACATTAAAACTTTTTATTCTGCACAACATCAGGTGTCATTCCATGTGGCTTGATACACGTCTAGGATCCCAAGGAAGCTGCTAATAGTCTTAAATAAAAAACATCATCAGAATCTGCTCAGATAAACCAACAGTCATCACTTCTTTTAAAAATGTAATTCTTACCAATTTCAGCCATTTCTGTTTCTTATAAACTCAATGGAAGCAGTCGTCACCTTGGAAGATGCTGACATTTGTGTAGTCACTGAGACCTGGTTTAAGGCTACGGAAAGCACCCCAGCTATACCAGGTTACATTTCCTTCCACACATTCAGACTACAAACTGAAGGTGTGACAACTAAGGGAGGTGGTGTATCAATATTCATTAAAGATAAATACACCTCTAGATTGGTTAAACAGCATGATTCCCTTGAATTACTTCAGGAACAATTGACCCCCTCTTCAGGTCATTGCCAGCTATAGGTCATCTATGAATCAGGACATCCACTCAGCCTACTTACATCTACTTGAGTCAATTAAGATACAACCAAACACCCTGGTTTTGGGTGACTTTAATTACCCACCCATTGGCTGGGTAAATTAATTGTGTTCTAATTCACTTGCCCAAAAGTTCCTGGGCTTCATTAACTCCAATGCTCTGGACCAGCTGATTGACACACCCACAAGGGGTTCAAACATCCTGGATCTGGTGCTCACCAACATTGGGGACCACTGCACCACCCCTAGTGTGTGGCCATCCCTGGTGAGATTTGACCACAAATCAGTCTCGTTAGAAGTAAACTATAACACAAGACACCCCCCACCTTAGCAACAACTACACTAAAGAACTTTTCCAAATCCAATTACAACCTCTTATAAGACAGCATAAATAACTTCATAGCCCCTCCCCCCACTGATGGAACAGACACCTATTCTGAGTTTTACACCAATGCTTTATACAAGCACCTGCACAATTGTATTGACTCTGCCGTACCTGATAGAACCAAAGCAAGATCTTCAAGGAAAAACAAACCTGCCTGGTGGACAACTGCCATTGATAGACTATACAATAGGAGAAAGAAATTGCTGTCTAAGAGTAGGAAGGAACAGTCTCAAAACTGGAAACACTCCCTCCTCAACTTAAACAAGCAAATAAGACTCCTATGAAGTCCTCCAAAGCTAACTACGAATCCAAATTAGCTTCTTTAACTAAGGATAACCACAAGGCATTCTTTAGTTACATCCGTATCCTCAAAGGTAAGGACCAGATTTGAGCTGAACTCGTAGATAATGGTACTACATCTACAGAACCTGTGGATATAGCAAACTTGATGGCTGACAGGTTCAGTGAAAACTTCACTCCCCTGTCCCTGCCACATATACCCCCAAGCATCCCTAACACCTGTCCCCCCACCTAGTATCTCTGAAAAGCAGGTCTTAAATGCCCTCTCCAAGGCCAAAAGCACAGCCTCTATGGGACCAGACAACATTCCAGGCTATGTTCTACATGGGTTAAAACAGGAATTAGCATCACCATCAGGTACACTTTCCAGTAACAGCCTAAGCACTGGCTTCATCCCAGTGGAATTAAAAACAGCTACTGTCATCACTTTGCACAAAGGGGATGTATCCATGGACCCCGGGAACTACAGACCCATTAGCCTGACCAGCCTTATATGCAACACCATGGAACAAATCATCATGGACCTTATTAACAAAGATATAGGAAATCTCCAAACACTCGACCCCACCCAGTCTGGCTTTGTCAAGGGGAAATCATGCCTGTTAAACTTGGTGAACTTCTTTAAGACAGTCACCAAAGGCCTAGACGAGAGCAAATCTCTGCATACGCCTACCTCGACTTAACAAAGGCCTTTGACACAATCCCTGACTCAGGCATCATTATTAAACTGACCCAGCTTGGTAACAACCCATATAATGTCATGTGGTTTGCAAACTGGCTCACTGATGGAATTTATACGGTGAAAATAGGAGACTCCACCTCCTCCAGCAGACTTGTAACCAGTGGTGTTCCACAGGGATCGGTTCTGGAACCCCTACTGTTCAGAATCTACTTCTTCAAAGTACAGGCTAAAACTAAAGGACTGTGGCTGACAAAGGCTGCTGATGACTACAAACTGGGAACTATCACTGAAACCTCTAGCGATGTCAACATGCTGCAAGAAGGTCTTACGCAGACTAATGATTGGTGCCAAAATCATGGTCTTAAACTTAATGCAAAAAATGTATCATCATCCCCTTTGGCAAGGCTGATGTTACTGCAAACTACCACATCAACCGCAATACCCTAAGCACACAGTCAGTGGTGAGAGATATGGGCACACAGGTTGACAGCAACCTTAACATTGAACAGCATGTCTCCATAGTGGTAAGAAGGGCATTTTATATTGCTCATCTCATAAATAATGGCATTGCCTCCAGAAAAAAATAGGTTATACCCCCCCCCCTGTACTCTTCCCTCATCCAGCCAATAATAGAGTACAATGCTATCTGTGGTATGTTCCTTTCCAAACACCTGCAGCAACTGGAGAAACCACAAAGGTTCCTTAGAAAGAAATTCAGGATCTTCAAGATCTGTCTTATGCAGACAGACAGAAATCATTGCCACTTTTCTCTGCATCATACAGACTACTCAGAGGCAACCTGTGCCTTGCATATAGAGCTATCTCTGACCCAGCTTTAATGGAAATGCTGCACATTCAAAAGTTAAATGGCACACGGGTCTATCGCTCAAAAGACCTTAACCTGGTATGTGACATCAACAGAACTTGCTGAAGAAACAAATTTGTCTCACAGAGATTGTCCCACTTTTGCAGCAAGTTTTCTATTTATGTTAAACAAAGCCCCTCATTAGCCCTATTTAAGCTTAATCTGGACGATTGGATGGGTAATTGGAAATTCACCCAGGGGGTTCCACCTGCGTCCCTCTTGGACAGGGGCAGTAGGTGCTGATTTTAGTGTCTGCTTGAACCAGGCACCCTTGGGAACACATGTTGAACTTGACTAGGCATGTAAGGGCCCTGGGGCCATTAGCTTAGTAACCTTTCCTATGATCCTATCATAAACAGAATGGCAAAGAGAAAAAGCAGCATTTGCTGTGCACCTCAAAAACCCATGACTCTCAAGAAGTAGTATTTGGTGTGAATTAATGTTCCCCTGTTCTCTGAGAAGTTTATTCAGGGTTTCATGATGAAGTTTGTGTTTTCTCAGCTGGTTCTTAGGATTTGGTTAATAGCATCTACATTCTTCTAATATCAGCTGGTTATAGTAGCTTTATTTCCCCATATAGTGAAATACATAGATACTGTTCCCATAACTCTGAGTACTGCTGTTTGTAATATTAGACTGCTAATACTAGCTGAGACATTAGTTAAACTAGTGAAGAGAACTTTAAGTTATATGTTTAATCAGTGTTACTATCTTAATGGATGTTTTACTCTTTTTGCAAAAATATTTAAGCATGAAACATACAAGTCTGTTTTTTTTTTATTTCATTTTTGGTATGTGAAATTAATTTATGCTAAAACTGATAAGCTGGCCAATATATTGTTGTTAACAGTATCCCATATGCCGAGGTGACAATCTAATGTTAATAAGATATGTTTAATATTTCTATTTGTCTCTAGACCATATTCAGGTGAGTATAACTTGGGGTACTCTGAGTCACATGTAAGCTGCAAGTATTTGTGGATAATATGTTTAGCAGGTAATGACATGAATCCCCATAATACTATAGTTAAAGGTAATGCTAAACCACCATCTTAATATATGGGGAAAATCAACTTATTCCACTTCATTCTCATCCTCTTTCCCTCCCAAATAAATTCCTTCAACTCTTTATTATCATCCACAACTTATCCTCTGGGTAATAAAAATATACCTGACTTGTATATAAAAAAAGGACTAAAATCATTTTCACTGCTTGCATCTTACAATGCCTATCGATAATCAAGAGCTTACAGTGTTTTTTTTTTTTTATTATCTTTTGTTTAGCCTCTTCCCAAATATCCAGGCAGCAACAGCAGTAGTCCAATGAAGGCCTACCCTCAGCAGTGTACCAGGATAACAGGAAACACACAACTGCCATCAATACAAATTGAATAAAACTTTATTTGATTGAAGCCGTTTTCTTTTCACTACGTGAAACTTATTTAGAATAAATAATCTACTCATTGTTCTTAAATACCCATAATGGGTTGGTACAAATTTAAAATCAGCCATTTCATTGGATGCTAGTTCCAGACAATTAACTTGAGTAACCATAGAAAATCACAGAATTTTAAAAGTTAAAGTGCATGTTTTTTATATTACATAAAACAACCACTTTAAAAATGTACACTTTGAAAATATGTATACTCAGGAACACAGGTTTAAATATTTTGTTATTTTGTGCTCTAGTGTAAACAAGAAAAACACAGTGCACAAAAAGTGCATCTAATAGTTCTACTATATTTTATTTATGTTCCTACACCTACACCAGTGCTCTCATTTTTAAAGCAGGAACAATAGAAAGGTGGTCATTTAACCCTGGAATGGTGCAGGTGTCAAGTTGGAGTTGCCATATTAACTCCCGAAGCTCTAACCGGGTCTCCCAGTCTCCCTCCCCCCCCCCATTCAGAAGGTTTCACTCGCTCAATAACCCAAAATCTAAACTGAGCATTTTTACATAACACACCATGTCTGTATAAGGCATTAGTTTCCTTTTTCTTACAGATATCATGGATGTGTTCGTACAGCATATTTTTCAGACTTCTTTCAGTTTTGCCTATATAGTAGGCATAACATAGGGAGCAATAAACCAAATAAACCACACCCTTGGTTAACAGTTGTAGTAACCCTTAGCTAGCAGAACCTTATTTCTGTTAACTTACTGCGGCTTGGAATGGAAAGCTCACTTTTGTTGGCAATAAATCTGCATTGGAAACAATGTCTGCATGCAAAGGTTCCTACTTTCCTTCTAGCCCCTCCAGTAGTGTTAGTTACCTTGTGGTTATGCACAAACACCCTTTTTAAATTTGCCCCCCTCCTAAAACTAAATATTAGGGGGGAAGTAAATACTTTTAAGCTACTGGGCATAATTTTAAACATCTCCCAGTATTTCCAAATAGTCTGTTTAATTTGGATCGCATCTTGGTTATATGCAAGTACAAAAAACTGGTCACCCCCACTGTTGTTGTTCCGAGTGTAATTCCTCACCGCTGGTATTTTATTCCTATCCTCTGATGGCACCCCAGGATGTAGATCTGGGGTGTTAACTTCAAAATTCAACAGGGGTATATATTTAGTACCCCTCCCAGCACACACATTATCTTTTATGGTGTTAATCAAGTCAGGAGGGTAACCCCTTGCTATAAAGAAACATGGTTTCGATCTCCTCAAACAGATCTTCTCTAAGAGAAGTCATTTGAACTGCCCTAACCATCTGTCCTTTCACAATGTTTTTCTTCTGGTGGTAGAGATGATTACTTTCAAAATGTAAGTAGGTGTTAGAAATTTTTTTACGATATATCTTGGATGTGAAACATCTTCTTTCACTGTCCTTTATAATCCGGACGTCAAGATAGTCAGTACTAGTATTCCCTACTTGGTGGGTGAATTTTAAAAAATCAGTTGTATTCTCAATATATTCCATGAACTGGTTTATAACTCCAAGTGGTCCATCCCAAAATAATATGATATCAACCAAAAAACGAAAATACCCCTTAATATGCGCATAATATTGAGAGGTAAATATGTATTGTTTTTCCCAATACAGCATTATGAGGCTCCCATAGCAACACCATCTAGTTGTTTGTAATATTCACCTTGGAAAAAAAGGAAGTTGTTTTTAACACGAAACACTAGACTAAAATCAGAAGCTGTTAAGCATCCTAGCTCAATAAGTATGTTTTCAAACCATTCTAAACCAATAGTTTGAGGAATAACAGGTCCCTGACATCTATGGTAATAAATACCATGTTATCCTTGTATGTTAATTTACCAACCTTATAAAAAATATGATCGACTAGATTGTAACAGGGCTTTAATTTGGTATCCACAAATATAGCTAAAGGACTGGGTTTTTGAGCCACCTGATGCAACAACAGGTCTGAGGGGTGGATTGCATGCATCCTTGTGGGTCTTTGGTATCCCAAATATCCCTGGTATGACTGGTTTATCCACCCACAAGAAACTAAACAGTTGTTAGTTTGTGCACTGTTTTTTCTTATTTACACTAGAACACAAAATATTTAAACCTGTATTCATGAGTATACATATTTTCAAAGTGTATATTTTTAAAGTGGTTGCTTTATGTAATATAAAAATCATGCACTTTAACTTTTAAAATTCTGTGATTTTCTATGGTTACTCAAGTTAATTGTTTGGAACTAGCATCCAGTGAAATGGTTGATTTTAAATTTGTAACAACCCACCATGGGTATTTAAGAACAACAATGAGTAATTTTTTTATCCTGAAGAAGTCTCACGTGGTGAAATGAAAAGCACTTCAATCAAATAAAGTTTTATTCAATTTGTATTTTTGGGAGCTGTGCGTTTCCTGTTACCCTGGTACACTGCTGAGGGATAGACCTTCATTGGACTACCGCTGTTGCTGCCTGGCTGTTTTTTTGTTACTAGGGCATTTTTTGTCGATTCAGCTGTTCACTTTGTGTTTTGCTCTTCCCAAATATCCTTAGCTGCAATAACAGAATCCTTTTTAATCTGTACACCTAAATATTTCATCTTACCATGTCTCCATAAATATGGTTATTACTGAGCCAGTTCATCTGTGGACACGTAGTTAACCACTACCGCTTTTGTTTTATCTTCATTCATATTATATCCTTAAAAACCTGAAACTGCTTCAAAATGTTCCAAACCCTGAAATGTCCCTTTCCGCATTTATCAAGTAGAAAATAATATAATCTGCAAATAAAACTATATTTTCTTGATTACCATACCAGTTATATCATTAAAGTACTGAGCCCCTTATTTTTCATGCAAATGGTTCCAAATATAAAACAAATAACACTGGGAAAACAGGACATCCCTACCTGTTTCCTCTGTTCAAACTCAGCTTGCTGGAGAGAAAGCTTCCCAATTTAATTCTTGCCTCAGATCCTTTAAAGGTCTTCCTTATTCACCCTATTATTCTATCAGGGAGCACAAATGTTGCCATTGACTTACTATCAATGGGAAATGGCAAATTCTCACCTGGAGTAGTGCCCATGTCCTTTATGGGCATTATACTCAAGGCACAGGTATATCCATGTCATACTCTTGCCCCTAGGGGCCATGTGTCATGTTGTAATAGTACACAGTGACATCTGAGGAAGGTATAGATCTGCCAAGGCCATGTTGTAAATCCCTCACAAAGTTCCATGGGTGTTAAATACTCCCATGTCAATACCATTGTGCAACAGGCCATGCTCCCACTTCATTTTCTCTGTGTTGTGGTATAAAGCAACTAAGGTCTTTGGCTCTAGTAAAAAACACGTCCTGAAAGTAGATTGTTACTATATGTCTCTTTCTGTTGAATTGCTTTGTTATCATTTTTTAAATATTTCTAATTCACAAGGGTGGAAACAAACTCTGTGACTACCAGCCTGTTTGTGCTACAAACAGGATGTAATGTGCATGATTCTTTCTGAGTTCTGCTGATAGAGACTTCATTGGGGCCTAACCTGCAATTGGGATATTCCTAAATACAGTAAGTTACAGCATATTCTGGTGAGAAATTGCTTTTTAGGCCAACAGTAATGTACTACCTCTTGTTCTGAAAGAATGTGTGGCTCGTAGTATGTACCTATGATTTATCCTGCTGTGCCGCACATACAAAGAAGTGGCTTGACTTTATAATATCTGTCCAGCTGTAGTGAGCTGTGTTCTTAGATCAGACTGTAATGAAGCACAGCCATCCTCTAACCTTCAATCAAAAAACAGAGGTAGCCCAAAGGCCTTGAGTGAAGTCTGATATCCCACCTGTGACCCAGAGGGTGACAGGACTAACAACAGAGTATAAAGGATTAGTTCAGATAAAATCACTTTAGCTATCAGATCTATGAGACTCAGTCTCCCTGATACCCTCCCTGTGGGAATAATGACACCTTGGTGAAGTTTCCAGTAGTTTATTCAGTTACGTAGGTAGATGGATGAGTGTTAGAACACAAATGCTGTTATTCTATTAACTTTCTAAGTTTAGAAGTGCAATATTTAAAACGTGTCCCTATTTTTGGGCCATTGTCCCTATATTGTTTTAAGCTTTCTACGGATTTCTTGTGCTAAGAGGTTCAGATGTATGTTCTTCGTGCATTTTCACATTGTTGGTAACTAAAGAACCCATTGTGTTAGGTTGGCATAATGGTTAAGGCGTTTACCTTACAGACACAAGGTGCAGGGTTCAATGCATGGGGTAACTGGCTAGGCTTAAAATGGCTCACAAGAGCACTTAGCCTAGTACTAATCTATGAACCTATATTGGGTAAAATTGGGTTATGTTGGCTAGGCTTGTAAGGGCTCTTAAGCCATTCGCCTAGTAATCTCCTATGAATCTATGAACTTATGAACAAAATCCCAGCTATCTCTATTAAATGCTTTCTCCCCATAAAGACCTATCAACAATAACAACATTTTCTTACAATATACCTCTCACTAGGTCATCATTGCTGTAATAATACTATCAACTATTTGCTTTACCTCTACAAAACCACAACAGACGTTCAGCTGGGATCAGTGTCAGAAGAACTTGGTATAGTTAAAAAAAGACAGGCTGAGATACAGAAACCTGAAAGCCAGACTTTGAATTTTTAATGAACATAATACAAAACCTGAAGACAGACTAGGAATAGGAAACTGAATTTTAAAGTAAGAAGATCATCATTCCCCCAATAAACATGTTATAGTTAAGGTATACAACATATTTACTATGATCCAAGTTTCAGAATTAGAAAAAGTTAAAAAAAAAAAAAGCCTAAGAAGGGATTTATGAATTCAGACTGCTTCCACTTGTTGAAACAGAATTGTATTATGTCATAGATAATGCTACTGTTTTCAGTATTGTGTGTGTGTGTGTGTGTGTGTGTGTGTGTGTGTGTGTGTGTGTGTGTGTGTGTGTGTGTGTGTGTGTGTGTGTGTGTTTTGTTAGTTCTTACACAAACATTTTTATACTCCATCATGGCTATAGAGAATGTTTTCAAATATAGATCCCATATGTTAAAGATGTGGGGAAGGTGGTCTGGGAGATTTTTAAATATAGATTTAAAAAAAAATCTTCGCTGGTTTGGCGCCTTTCCTTTTCCTCTATTCTTTGTCTCCCTAGCCATCTTGAACATCCTAGGGTGATGTATGAGTGTCGATCCAGATACTGAGACCTGAGAGGCACTCCCAAAACTGAGCTCTCCCTTCACCTCGGCTGATCCAGTGAATCCCAAGCCAATTCCAGTCCTTGAGAATCCTTAGTTCTGTTGGTGGAATCCTGGACCGTCCTTGAAAATCCTTAGTTCTGTCAGTGGAATTCTGGACCTTCCAGCCTGGAGCCTGCCCTTAAACAGTGAATGTATGTGTGTAAGTTCTGGTCTAACAAATTTGTGCCTCTGTACCTCGGTCTCTTACTCCTGATTCCCTTCGTACATCACCCCTCTTGTTCCCCAAGCTTGCTCTACTCTATATTGCCCAAATCTTCTCTGTTTCTTCAGCCCAATACCTCCTCCCTCTAACTGGTAGCTATCACAAACAGTTGGCATAGCACCCTGACTATACTTAACTCCTACCTCTAGCTTTATTAACCCTCTACATAGGTCATCTTAGTTTTTAGATGTTTTTTTCTCTCTCTAATTCTATCACTCAGTCTATTTTGCCCTGCATTTTGCTCTGCTGTCTCTTTCCTGCTATAAAGTGACCCCTTCTACCCTTTCTAATCCAACATTTCAAGCTCTATTTCCAAATATAACTCATCCTACTGATTGTCTTTTTTTCTTTCTGGTTTTTCTCCTACAGAACTGCATATGGGGACTGGGCCACCTAATGTTCCTCCTCCTCCCCCCTGTATAGGAACATACTAGAGTACAAGGTAAAAAGAGTACAACACAATATTTCAGCCCATCTCTCACACCCTTCCTCCCCTCCCATACACACCTCCCTGTCTAGTTCTTATCGCTCACCTAGCTGCTCCCATGATTCCTTGTGCCATTTAAAAAACCTTCTCTGGTTTGGCACCTTTCCTTTTCCTCTATTCTTCGTCCCCTAGCCATCTTGAACATCCTAAGATAATGTAAGAGTGCCGATCCAGACACTGAGACCTGAGTAAGATTTTCAATTTTTCTTGATTTGCAACTGCTGTTGATCTGTTTTTTTTTTATACTGTACATACGTTTCAGCCATGACGATGCTGCTAAATGCTTCAGACACACACTTCTAGTAAATTTCTTCTGTCCCATTCATGTTTGTCAGTGATTACCATACGTTTAGTTCAATAGTCTGTCAAAGGGTTTGTTGGGTCAGCAACCTACGCCACTAAATCACTGTTGTTAGCAGACGAAGATTGAATTTGATATATTAGGTTGTTATTGTATTAAGTCTATCCGCACCATAGCCTTGTTGTTGCAGCACTCTATAAACTACCAGCAGTTGTTTTATGCCACACATTTATCTGTTAATTTTGAAAGTGTACTCATTGCACTCGCTGTTTATAATACTGTTGCACGTTGTAGTGTCTCTGATTGAACCTCAGCATCATTGCCGCAGCATTCTACATCACTACCAGCAATTGTTGCATGCCATACTTATAATTCTTATTTCTATAGAGTAGTCATTTCACTCGCTTTCATAATAGTGCTGTATATTTTACTGCCTTTGCTAGAACGGGATTAAGCTTTACTTTAACTGTTTGTCTTGCATGCTGATATCGCTCTACTAAGTGGATCCGGCATAGCTCTCTGAACAACAATTGCATCTTGGTTTTTAGCGGCAGTAAATTAGGAGCACCAAGACTACACCAATTAGCAACTGCTCTCTAACTTTCTACATAGCATGTTCACTGTATCGGACCTACGGTCACAAAATAGTGTCTGCCCATGCAAAGCTTTTTGTTTGCTGCTTCCCATTTGGTGCATGCTTGCTACTCTACCTGTGGCTCATCAGATTTACTGTGTCAGTCCCACAACTGTTAATACCTCCTGAGTGCATTCGCCAATGCATGTATATTTCACAAATATAATTGGGAAGCTCTGCTAAAACTTCCAACCATTTTCCCTTACCTTATTTTTCTTTCTGATTCTGCTGCATGCCTAACTTTCATGAATGGCCACTAGATGGTGGTATTAAACTACAATATATGCCCCACATCTGTAACTACTATCTCATACTCTAGTTTCAAAGTCCCATTTATCCCTTCAAATTTATCATAGTATTTAGATAGTATACAGATCCAGCTGACATTTGTATAGCCTCATTATAGACATACAGTTATAAGTAAATATTGCCTATACTGTTATTTTCCATGCCTACATAATATTATTTCTAAACTGTAAACTCAAACTCTCTCTTTCTGGGCAACTGTAATTTATTCAGGTGTAGTATCTGAGCTCCAATCCTAGACAAATTATTTCAGAGCATTAAGCTCAAACTGGGTGACTGACTTTTTGGTATAGTACCCGGGTTCCTTACTGCATAGTTTCTGCAACTGGATTAAGCATTGTTAATTATGAACTAGGAAAATCAGCTACTCTTTTCTGTATTAAGCTACTGATAACCTGCTTTACTACCTATCAGAACTCTGCAGGATCCCACGTACACATTCCTATGCTGTAAGTCTTGTATAAACCATACAGTCAACTAAGATTTTCACCCTTTCTGTTTCAGCTGTCCAACTAGACCCCATTATCAGTACTGTATTTAGTTAACATGTATTTCTCTCTACTCTCATTAGAAGCTGCTTCCAAAACTGTGCTCTCCCTTCACCTCGGTTGATGCAGTGAATCCCAAGCCAGGTCCAGTCCTTGAGAATCTTTAAATCTATCAGTGGAATCCTGGTCCTTCCAGCCTGGAGCCTGTCCTTAAACAGTGAATATATGTGCATAAATTCTGGTCTAGCAAATTTGTGCCTCTGTACCTCGGTCTCTTACTCCCGATTCCCTTTGTACATCACCACTCCTGTTCCCCAAGCTCCCTCTACGCCATATTGCCCTAATCCCCTCTGTTTCTTCATCCCAATACCTCCTTGTCCCTCCACCTGGTAGCTTTCACAAACAGTTGGCATGGCACCCTGTCTATACGTCACTCCTACCTCTAACTTTATTACCACTCTACAAACATCATCTTAGTTTTTAGATGTTTCTCTCTCTCTCTCTGATCCTTCCACCCAGTCTATTTTACCCTGCTGTCTCTTTCCTGGTAATACCTATAAAGTTATCCTTTCCTATCCAACATTTCAAGCTATATTTCCAAATATAACTCACCTTATTGATTGTCTTTTTTTTCCTGGTTCTTCTCCTACAGTGCTGCACAAGGGGACTAGGCCATCCCGCTCCATTCCTCCTCACTTTTCTCGGGTTCACTCCACTCCCCTACCCCCATTTCCACCCACTCCCTTATCAATTACATTTATAGGCAACCGTAAGTTCATCCACAATCAACCTACCAATCAACACATGCCCCAATCAGTAAAATTAAACCCACCTACTACGATATATCCAATTAAAAGACTCCCTAATCAGGTCCATTATTCACATCTCTAACTAATTTGCCTAATCATTCTCCAACAGCATGCATTTCCTCCTCTTAGTAGGCTTCTACCTGCAATACTGCAGTGAACGCAACTCATAATGTCACTTCTAACCATGACAATAGTACTCCTCCTCCTTCTACATCTTACACCACTACATCTAACACACTATCTAAAACCACATCCATTACTTTTATCCACTCTTCTAATCACAAATCATATTATGAAATATCCTCAAGCCTCTATGCTACTAATACACTGCTACTCTTCAAACCTACAATCCTTTTACAGAAATACAGTACTCCAAGCACAACACTCCTCACAACACTGTATAACTCTAAGCAGAGACTATCTTTTATACAGCAATCAGATATTGCTACCATACTTCCTCAATGTGGGGACATCCACCCCAACCCCAGACCTACACCCTCTGCTTCACACTCCTCTAAACCTCACAAATCTCTGAATATCTTTACCATTGACTTACAAAGTATTTGAAATAAGATCCCAGAATTCCACGCCTGGATATTCCATTATAAACCTGATATACTTGCCATACATGAAAGACTCTGAATTCCTCCCCCCAGGTTTATCCTGCTTAAGATCTGACAGACCATACAAGAAAGGGGATGGAGTTACACTTCTCTACCCCAACACTTTTACCATTGTCCCCTACTCTAGCTCTATTCCCCAAGTCTCATAAGATCATAGGAAGTTACTAGGCTAGTGGCCCTGAGACCCTTATAAGCCTAATCAAGAGTTTAGCCCATGTTAAGACAAGTCAGCACCCAAAGTCCCTATCCAGCAGGGACACAGGTGGGATCCCAGGGGTGTATTTTCTGTTTCCCATAGTTATCGAAATATTACATTAATTTACAGATATGTTCTGCCTGCTATGAACTTGAACCCAGGGCCTCTTACACACAAGCCCGTAACTCTACCCATATAGCTAGTTGGATGTTATTTCTCTACAGCTGAACTCATTATTGCACATCTAAAACTGGACAATTTCAAAAGTCTTTGCTTGGTAGCCATATACATCCCTCCAGGTAATGATATTCCTATATTAGAAGAAATCTTAGCCTGGATCTCAAACAATATCCACAATGAAAGAATAATTCTAGGTGAAGTAAACAAACTGGTTAGATCATGCAAATCCCCTGCCAACTGTACTCAATCTTTATAAATTCGCTCAGCTTATTACTAGTATAACACGGCCCAAGAAAAACGGTTTCATCCTAGACTGGATTTTAGTGTCAGACCCCAACAAAATTTCCTCAGCAGGAACTCTGCCTTGCAATATCAGCAGCCATCACCCTACATACATAATACTCAATACGAGCACAACTTTAAGCCAACATCAATACAAACCCACTAGAAATCTAGCTAACTTCAACCCTAAAACCTTTAATGAAATATGGAGTAAAATTAATTGGAGCAGTCTAAAATTTCTACCCCTTGATGAAGCAGTTGAATTTTTCAATTCAACATTCCTCAGTATACTCAATAAAATGGCCCCCCTCACAAATGAGAGAATAAAGACAAATCATGCAATCGGATTATCTAGAGACACCAAAAAACTTATGACTACCAGAGATGGAACATGGAAAAAAATGGCAAAAAAAAATAAAACCCCCTTAGATCTCCAGCTATACAAACAGCTCCATAATCAAGTAAAACACCTAGCTATTAAAGATAAAAAAAAAAAAAAAACACAACTACCTTTCTCTCCAAAACAATTGTAACCAAAATAAAAATAAAATTTGGAACTATGTCTTCACTCTATTAAACCCTGGCACCAAGGGCAATCCATGCCCAAATCCTGTCATAACTCCAACAGAAATAGCCTCACTTTTTAACTCCTATTTTATACAGACAATATCCAAACTTTCCACCACTTTTCCTCAAACTAGCTTCATTCACAACCCAATACCAACTCAGTACTCCTCAATAAACTCTTCGTCTCAGCCTTGTTCTCTCTCTCTATTCCTACCACCACCATAACTAAACTTCTGCTAAAGCTCAAACCTGGCAGCACCACACCAAGCAACTTACCCCCAGAGTATCTACAAATTTCAGCTAGATCTATCAGTTATTCCCATTAGCACCCTCATAAACAGAATCCTATGTACCCTCCGTTTGGAAAAAAAAACCTACATCCTCCCCTACATAAAGGCAGTAACAACAGTGACATCTCTAATTTCTGTCCCATAACCATACTATCCTTCATCTCTAAAATTAGGGAAAAAGGTACTCAAACCCAATTTATGAATTACCTAATCCAAAACAAACTCCTTTCCACTACTCAACATGGTTTCCGGCCTTGACACAGTACCACTACTGCTCTCCTTTCCTTCTTAAACACTGTTAATCATGACCATAATAAAGGTACACTTGTCTCTGCACTCTTCCTCAGTCTCCCAAAGGCCTTTGATACCATCTCCCACTGTCTCCTCCTTTCAAAGCTATCACACCTAGGCATGTCCACTCCTGTCCTAGACTGGTTTGCTAACTATCTTACAAACAGACAACAATCTACCAAATTGGCTACACTCCCACTCACCTTTTCTCACTACTTCCACTGGTGTACCCCAAGGGTCCATCTTAGGGCCTCTACTCTTTAGCATTTTCATTAATAACTTTCACACTGCACTCTCTCACAGATCTGTTGTTCAATATGCAGATGACTCTACAATCATCTGTTCTGCCACCTCAGAATCAGAATTTCTGTCTAAGACCCAAAACGCTTTCTCTACAACCAAAATTTGAATGAACAACAACCATCTGGCCCTTAACCCTAAAAAAAACTGCTTCTTTTCACCCTCCCCCCAAAAAATACCACTATTAACAAATCTGATTTTATCATCTATTCTTCTAACAAAACTGCCATAGAGTTAGTCCCCTATACCAAGCTACTTGGTATTAGCACAGATGAAAACTTAACAGTTGACCAACACATCCACAACAACATTACAAAAACTATCAAAAACTCAGCATCCTTTACAGACATAAACACTTTTTAAACTACTCTACTAGAAAAACTCTGGCTTCAACATTCCTTCTTCCCTCTCTCCTACATGGCGCTCCCATTCTAACAAATATCCAGTCTGGCTTAAAAACTAAGATGGACACTTGCTATAACAAAATTGCCAAGTTTGTAACTAATGCAAAATATTCATCCCATCACTGCTGTTCACTACAATCCCTGAACTTGTTAGAACTCCCACAATATCTCACACACATACAACTATCTACAGCACACAAAATTATCTATACACCTTGATTGCCCAGCCTTGTTCCCCTTTTGACTCCTTACCAACCAAATAGGCACCGCAGACCTGACAACAAATCTCTCATTCAAGTGAACAGACCAAATCTCCCTCCTGGTCAAAATCTCTACTCTTTTACTGTAGCCAAACTCTGGAACCTTCTTATACCTAACCTCCGGACCAATAGTAGTGCTTCTGTGTTCAAAAAGTCTCTACAACAATATCTTCCTACTCAATGGCTCTGCTCATGCACCATATCCCAGTCCTCTATAAGGTGATTAGACTATGTCATGTGTAGACTACCTGTCTGTATCCATCAATTCCATAATCATTATTCTCCCAACCTCAGGGTCACCCTTGTAAAGCACCTTCTAGCTCATTTATCATCTCCTGTCACAAGAACAATTATAATACTATAAGTGCATAGTAGTATATCTTGTCTGCTCAAAAAATAATTTTCTTTTTAGTTTGTAATGTTTACTTTGCCACGAGTCAATAATTGTATAACATTTCAAATAAGTTTTATGTTTTATCCTTTGTAATCCTTGTTTAACTGAGTGGTAAGCACTAGGTATTCTATCTACCACGAGAGGAGTCATTTCTGGCCCAAAAATTGTAGTTTATTGGCAGTTTGGGCAGTTTTTCCATGTCTCTCAATTTTCTGGTTGAAAAGCCCGCATTTGTTTCACGCCTTTCCTGTAACTAATCTAGTCCAGATACAGCCTTGCTGTATCCAGGGCTATTTGTAACAATCTGAGCAGTGCCAAAGTCCGCTCTTCAATTTTTCCCTTAGATCTGCTAGTTTTCACCTCTCCTGCACTTTTACTAGCTTATTACTCTAGTACTATACCAGACTTCTTATAGCAATTATTGTAGCACACAAAAGTGCTACCAGCACTAAATGCTCTACAAGGAAACAGATCCAGCACTTATTATTAATGCCCACCCCTCCAGGCATGTCTAAAGGTCAGCTCTCTGTGCTTTCTCCTATTAACCTGGTGAACATAGGCATCCTGAAGCAATGTAGCAACTACCTCATGTACACCGACAACCCTCTCCTCTTACCTCCCAACACTCAGACTTGTGAGAGATGCACTTATATATCCAAATTGGAAACCATGCACTTTCCAGCCAAGACGGGAATAGCTGGTCAAGAGGAGAAGGTCAACAATTGCACCACACCACATTGAACATATAGCCCTCCAAAACACATACCTGCACTGTCTTCACATAAAAACACAAACCACACATCCACTTTCATGGAGGCTCTCAATAAAAATCTACCCAAACAGCAGAGACCTCCAAGGCAGAAGCATACTCGACCACCACAACACTAATCACGAGACACATAACTCTCCTAAACAGTGTGCCACTCATCCAAAGCCCCTAAGGCAAAACAGTATGCGCAACACACTAGTCATAGGTGACTCGATAGTGAGGCACACTGATGTCCCACCCACTATGCTGAATATGGAGAAACTAACAGTCAGCTGCCTGTTAGGTGCCAGGATCCACCACATAATGCAGGCACTCAGGTCCCTCAACAACAGGTACAAAAATGGCTCAGTCATTGTACATGTGGGTGTGAATGACCTATGACGTACCTCCCTGGACTACTTGAAGAGACATGGAGGAGCTCTCGGGTTATGTAGCCCAGGCGGTTACGACCCTAGCTCTGAGCAGCATCCTACCATCACCCAGAATGATACCACTGTACAAGCAGAAAATGACAGATTTCAACAATTGGCTAAGTTTCTGTTAAGGGGATCCAGTATCTGTCTGCTTGGGATGACATGACTGACAGACCTCGATGCTTTGCCAGAAATGGCCTGCATCTGTCACCCCTGGGCTTCAGGATACTGGCCAAGCCTCTTATAGGTTCATAGGTAGGTACTAGGCTATCTGCCCGAAGGCATTTATAAGCCTAGCCAGAATGTGTTGGCTTTCACCACCCCCTTAGATTAGTTCCCTGTGCCTCTGTCCAGCAGAGCCATTGAAGTGATCCCTGGGGTAAATTTTCCGTTTCCCATCCACTCATCAAGGTTTCTCTTTAAGAGGGTTAGCGAGGAGCTCTGCCTAATGTGGATTGGAATCTTGTTCCAGAGCATGTGAAGTCTCTGGGACAGGAATCTATCCCTCCAGCACATCCTATTTATTGTTGCGGTGAGGTTTAGATCCCTGGAGCGTGTGGCTTGAGGGGATATGGTTTTCTTTAGGTGGAGCATGTCCATCATTCTAGGTTGGACATGGCCTTGTATGTCAGGCAGAGATCACCTCTGAGTAGGCGGTATGCAACAGAGTACAGCTGGCACACAGCAACGGTTATTCCACTCCAGTCGAGCTGCATAGGGCATCTGCTTGAGGCCAGTGATCCTCTTGGTGAGGTACTTCTGTGGTCTTTCCAGTTGTTGCAGGTGTCTTATAAGGTACATCCCAAATGGGGCATTGTACTCTATGATGGGTCTGATGAGTGATGCATAGATGGGCCAAATGACCTCTTCGATCTGGATGCAAACTCTTTTGTGATTAGGTAGGCCACATAGAAAGATTTTCTAACCACTTTGGCAATGTGATTATCAAAGGAGAGGTTACTATCTACTGGGGTCCCCAGATCCCTTATTACGTCTTCTGTATTTAGGGGGCTACCACCTATGTGGTAGTTTCTGGGTACTTTGTTTTTTTTCAAAGGGGATGACTATGCACTTTTTGGCATTTAGCTTGTGGCCATGGTTTTGACACCAGGCATCTGTCTCAGTGAGACCCTTTTGGAGGATGTCTGCATCAGCCAGAGAGTCAATTATAGCCCCTAGTTTGCAGTAGTCTGCGAACTTGGTCAGCCATAATCCTCCTGTGCTTGCCTGTACCTCTGAGAAATATATGCCAAACAGGAGGGGTCCTAGGACTGAGCCCTGGGGAACGCCACTTGTAACTGGTTTAGAGTCAGGCCTAGCTCCTGCAACTCTTACGATGTGGGTTCTGTCCGTGAGCCAGTTGGCAACCCATCTCATGACACAGCGGATTATGTTCAGGCTGGTGAGCTTGTCTATAATACCTGAGTGGGAAATGGTGTTGAAGGCCTTTGCAAGGTCTAGGTAGGCTGTGTGGACCAAATTTCCCTTGTCTATAACCTTGGTAACTGTCTCAAAGAAGTCCACCAAGCTTAGGAGGCATGATCTGTCCTTAAAGCCGAACTGGGTAGGGTCCAGTGTTTGGAGGCTTCCAGTGTCTCTGTTAATGAGATCCATGATGATGCGCTCCATAGCTTTGCAGTCTAAGCTAGTCAGGCTTATAGGGAGATAGTTCCCAGGGTCCATTGTGGCTCCACCTTTGTGGAGTGGAATAACCGTTGCTGTGTGCCACTCTGTGGGCAGATAGCCTGTGGAGAGGCTGAGTTTAAACAGTGTGTTTAGGTGAGGGGTTAGTTCATCTTTGAGCTAGTGTAGGACGCAGCCTGGGACACCGTCCGGTCCCATTGATGCTGTGTTTTTGGCTTTGGAGAGGGCTGTTTTAACCTGAGTGCCTGTGATTTCAGGGGCACTACATTCCTTTGGTATAGTTATGGACCCTTTTGGGGGTGAGAGGGGGGGGAGTTTGCACTGAACCTGTCTGCCAGAATGTTGGCTATATCAGTCGGTTCAGTGTATTTTGTGCCATTCTGCACCAGCTCCGAGCAGATCTGAGAATTGCCACTTAGATCCTTGACATAGCTAAAGAATGCCTTGTGGTTATCTTTGGAGTCCATGGCAATTTTTCTTTCGAAGCTCGTCTTGGATGATTTTATGAGGGAATGTAGTTTCTTGCTGATACTGATCAGGGTAGATTCCTCCTTCTATTTTATAGCTTGCTTATGGCAGGGGTCCACCAGACTGGTTTCCTTTTCTTGGAGGAGTGAGTCTTGGTTTTGCTTGGGATAGCACAATCCATGCATTCTTGTAGGTGCTCGTAGAGTACATTAGTAAAGGATTTTGCAGCTTGGACAGCATTATCCTTTAGCATGGGGGCTTTGAAACTTCCCACTCAGTTTTAAGTAATGTGAAGTTTGCCTTTGAAAAGTTTTTCACGGTGGTTTGTTTGACCGGGGGTGGTGGCGGAATGTGGATATCCAGAGTGATTAGTTTACAGTCAGATCTAACCTGCGAGGGGGTGACCTCCGATGTGGAACATCGGTCGCCCATGTTGGTGATGACCAGGTCCAATATGCTGTCACCTCTGGTGGGGGTGTTGACCAGTTGATCCAGGGCATTTGAGTTTATAAAATTCTAGGAAATGTTGGGCAAGGGAGTTTGTACTTGGGTAGTTCTCCAGTTAATGTTTGGGTAATTGAAATCACCCAATAACAGGGTGTTTGGTAGGACCTTTATGTTTCCCAGTGTTTCCAGGAATGCGGAGTGGGGGTCCTGGGATATGGTGGGTGATCTGTAGCAAGCTATAATTTGAATAGCAGTTTTGCCCATTGTTAGTTGCACGTGGATGATCTCTGAAGCATCGTGCTATGCCACTAACCTGGAGGTGTAGGTATCCTTGATGAATATGGATACTCCTCCGCCTTTTCTATTTCAGTCTGGGTTTTGTGGCAGAAATGTATGGTATGAGTTGTAGCCTGGTAGTGCTGGGGTGCTCTCTGGAGCCTTAAACCAGGTTTCTGTTACTGCACATATATCAATTTTCTCCATACTGAGGAGTGCCTCAAGTGCATGCATTTTGAGGTTTAGACTTCTGGCATTGAGTAGCATTACCCTCAGTTTTTTGTTACTTGTGCTATTTACGGCAGTGGGTTTGTCTTTTGAGCCTTGCCTAAAAAGGTGCTATGGGGGTGGCAAGAGCCTTGGCCAGTATTCGAAAGCCTAAGGGTGACAGGTGCAAGCAGTCTCTAGCGAAGCAGCATGGCTTGTTGAGCATGTCATCCCAGGCTGACAGACACTGGATCCCCTTTGAATGACACCAGAAGCTTAGCCAATTGTTGAAATTGATAATTTTTTCTCTATATTGTGGTATCATTCTTGGTGAGGGCAGGATGCTACTCAGGGTCAGAGTCATACCGGCCTGGGCTACGTGATCAGAGAGCTCCTCCATGTTTTCATGTAGTCCAGGGAGGTATGGCTCAGGTCATTCATACCAGCATGGACAATGACAGAGTCATATTTGTACTTGTTCTGGAGTGACCTGAGTGCTTGTGTTATGTGGCGGATCCTGGCACCCGACAGACAGCTAACAGTAACCTTCTCCTTGTTCAGCTGAGTGAGTGGAACGTCAGTATGCCTGACTATAGAGTCACCTATTACTAGTGTGTTGGGTATGTTATTTTGCCTTAAGGGCTGTGATTGTGTGGCACACTGGTTTTGTGAAGTATGTGTTTCATGGTTTGTGTTGGGGGGTGGAGGTTGCTTGGATGTCTGCTTTGGAGGTCTCTGTTGCTTCTGCATGTTTTTATTTAGAGCCTCCGAGTATGTTTTCGTGTATTTATGTGTGTTTTTTTCTGGTGCTGGTTTCATAGGTCTATGTGAGACTGATGGTGCAATGCAAGTAATTCCCTTCTCCTCTTGACTGCCTGGTCCAGTCTTGGGTTGAGAGAGCTTAGCCTCCAATTTGGCTGTATAATTGCATCTCTCGCATGTATTGTGTTTGGTGGAAGGAGGAGAGGGTTGTCTGTGTACATGAGGCAATTGTAACATTGCCTCAAAATGCCCATTTTCACCAGTTGGACTGGAGAGTACACCTGAAACTGCCCTTTGGACATGCCTGGATAGGTACAGTGAACTGTTTTACTGATTGGCCGGTAAGGTCGAATAGAGAGCCTTGTCCTTCTCTATAGTATAGGGGGGGGTCTAGTGCTAAGGTTTATTAGTGCTTGCTATCATAGCCGGCCTTAGGCATAGGCCAACTAGGCGGCCGCCTAGGGCGCCGCTTTAGCAGGGGCACTTTTCCAGTATTTATTTGGTGTAGGTAGACCAGGATGAGGGCACTTGGATGGTGAGGGGGGCGACGTGGAGCCCTTTTGCCTAGGGCACCAGCTGACCTAAGGCCGCTGCTGCTTGCTATGAGTTTTGAGCAAGTTCCAGTATGAGAAGTGAATGGTTTGAATGCTTAAGTTGAAAGTTTGTCTAGTTCCAAGGGAAAAATTGAAGGAGTAGACTTTGTGGAGCCGGGAATAGTTATACCCTAGCTAACCAGCGCTGCCCGGCATGCAAAACTGAGCAAATGCGGGTTTTATAGCAGGGAAATGAAAGAGATAGAAATTAGCCCAAAATGGCCAATAAACTACTTATTTCTGGGCTGAAACCACTCCTCCAGGGACAGACAGGCTGCTCAAAGCTCCATCTCTTACAGTGAGCAGAGAAACTTCCTTCTATCCAGGTAAGATATGGTTAAACACAGAAACTTGTAACACAGCCCTGAATTCAGCACTAACCTGAAAACTGGACTATACTTGCTTAGAAAGGTGGGAAAACAAGTTTTTTTTTGTTTTTTTTCAGAAAATAAAGCAGATACAATAAAAAAAACACTTTAAATGCACAGAAATGGCTATCACACTTGAGTGTGTAGCCTACAACAGTTAAACAGGTAATTTAAACACAAAAACAACTTTGTTAAAGTGCAGGCAGTAAAATAAGTACAATATGTAGCTGAAACAAGCTTTTTACATCACAGAAACTAGAAAATCGGCGTTTAGGCGGAATTAGCTAAAGGCAGCAAGAAAATGCAGAAAAATTATACTTAATCACTCCAAAGTCTCTCTTTTGTCTCTGCTGCTGCAGAACTCTGCAGGGCACCAGGCAGGAGCTTGCTGACCTGTATACTAGCACAAAAACCTTGCAAATGCGGGTTTTATAGCAGGGAAATGAAAGAGATAGAAATTAGCCCAAAATGGCCAATAAACTACTAATTTCTGGGCTGAAACCAATCCTCCAGGGACAGATAGGCTGCTCAACGCTCCCTCTCTCACAGTGAACAGACCCTATAGTGCCTTTTTTAGGCGGTGTTCCAAAGATCAAATTACCACCATAATAGCTACAAACAAATGCAAGCTGAGAGTCATGCTGCTCAATGCTAGAAGTCTAAATCTCAAAATGCATTCGCTTGAAGCACTCCTTAAAATGGAGAACATCAATGTTTGTGCTGTAACAGAGACCTGGTTCAAGGCAGCATAAAGCACACCTACACTACCAGGCTATAACACTTTCCATACCTTTCGGCCCCAGAACTTGGACCGAAACTCCAAAGGTGGTGGTGTTTCCATATTCATAAAGGATGTGCACATGTTCAGACTGGTAGCCCAGCATAATGCATCAGAGATACTTCATGTGCAGCTAACTGAGTAAGACAGCAATTCAGGTTGCAGCCTGCTATAGGTCCCCAACCATGTCCCAAGGCTCACACTCCATGTTCCTAAGCACCCTGGAGAATACTAGGGTTCAATCTAACACTCTCATACTAGGCAACTTCAACTACCCCTCCATTAACTGGGAAAATTACTCATGAACCAATACATATGCCCGTTTCCTGGAGTTCATTAATTCCAGTGCCCTGGACCAGCTCATTCTTACCCCCACTAGAGGTAGCAATATCCTTAACCTGGTCATTACTAACACGGGTGACCGTTGCTCTAAACCAATAGTCAGCTCCTCCCTGGTTAGATCCGATGACAAGCTAATCACCTTGGAAATCCACATCCATCCCATCCCCCACCACCACCACCACAAAGGTAACCACCATGCAAAACTTCTCCAAAGCTAACTTTGGGCTCCTAAAATCAGAGGTAGCTAACTTCATGGCACCCACGCATATGGAGAATAGTTGAATGATCGCCGAATCATACACCAAAGCACTGTACGAACACGTACACAAATGCATGGATCTCGCCATACCCAATGGAACCAAGATGCTTTTCTCCAAAAAAAGGAAGACAATCTAGTAGTCCCCTGTCATAAACTCTACAACAGAAGGAGGAAACTGATGTGGAATAAGGTGAATTCCCAAGACTGGAAAAACTCCCTTATCAGCCTCAAGAAAAGTTGAGATCCCTCATCAAATCCTCTAAAGCTAGCTATGAAAATAGAATTGCAGCAGATAGTAAAGACAACCACAAGGCCTTCTATAGTTATGTAAAAAATCTCCATGGCAATACCCAGATTTGCTATGAGCTACTGCACAATGGTACCTCCTATACCAAGCCAACAGATATTGCCATTATACGGGCCGACAGATTCAGTGCCAACTTTACCCCTCCCCCCCAAAGGACCAATTACAGTACCAGTAGAATACCAGGCAGTCAGTATTACTGCTGCACAGGTTACAACAGCACTGTCCAAGGCCAAGAATACAGCTTCTATGGGACCTGATAATATTCCTGGCTGTGTTCTACATCAACTACAGAGTGAACTGGCACCTCACCTGTGGTCCCTGTTCAGTCACAGCCTCACCTCAGGCTTTGTCATTAACAAATGGTGCACTGCTACAGTCATCCCTCTCCACAAAGGAGGAGTGACTACAGACCCTGGGAACTGTTGCCCCATTAGCCTGACGAGTCTGATATGCAAAGCTATGGAATGCATCATATACAAGGATATAGGGAATCTCCAAACTCTGGATCCCATATGGTTTGGTTTTGTGAAGGGTAGATCATGCCTGCTCAACTTGGTTGACTTCTTTGAGTCAGTCACCAGAGCTGTGGATGAATCCAAGGTGATTCATGCAGCCTACCTTGATCTGGCCAAGGCCTTTGATACCATTCCTCACTCAGGAATCACAGAAAAACTCACTAAGCTAGGCATCAACCCCTATATCACTAGGTGGGTTGCAAACTGGCTCACAGACAGAACCCACAGTGTGAAAGTAGCGGACTCCAAGTCAGACTGCTAACTAGTCATGAGTGGAGTCCCACATGGTTCAGTCCTGGGTCCTCTCCTGTATGGTATTTACTTCTCTGAAGTCCACGCCAACACGAAGGGACTCTGGCTGACAAAGTTCGCAGACGATTGCAAGTTGGAAGCTATTATTAACACCCCATGTGATGTTGATATCCTACAGAATGGCCTCACTGAGATCAACGAATGGTGTCAGAGCCATGGCCTTAAGCTCAATGCCAAAAAATGTGTCATCATGCCCTTTGGGAAAAATCTGGTTCCCATGAATTACCACATTGATGGTAGTCCACTGAACACAGAAGGCGTTATAAGAGATCTGGGAACACAGGTTGACAGCAACCTCTGTTTTGATCACCACATTGCCACTGTGGCCAGAAAGTCCTTCTCTCTGGCACATCTCATTACTAAGGGTTTTGCAACCAGGAAGAAGGAAGTCATTGTCTCCCTCTACTCTTCCCTCATTAGGCCACTCATCGAGTACAATACCCCATTTGGCATGTACCTCATTAGACACCTGCAACAACTGGAGAGGCATCAAAAGTACCTCGCAAAGAGGATCCTAGGCCTTAAACACTTGTCCTATATGGACAGACTCAAAAATCCCAACTATTCTCTGTCTCATATTGCCTACTTAGAGGCAATCTCTGCTTGACTTACAAAGCCATGTCTGACCCAGCTCTGTTAGAAATGCTACATCTAAAGAAATCCAATCCCTCCACACCACATGCTCCAGAGACCTCAGCCTCATTACCACAATCAACAGAACGTACTGGAGGGACGGGTTCATAACCCAGAGACTGCCCATGCTATGGAATAGGCTTCCCATACATGTCAAGAAGAGCACCTCGTTGACCCTCTTCAAGAGAAAATTTGATGAGTGGATTGGGAAATAGAAAATTCACTCCAGGGATAACTCCAGTGGCTCTACTCGACAGAGGTACTGGGAACTAAGGTTGGGTTGTACAATGCCAAGGTAATCATATGGCTAGGCTTGTAAAAGCCCCTGAGCCATTAGCCTAGTACCAAGGACACAAGTGCCAACTTCCAAGTTCACAAACAAAGACGTCAGTAGGAAAAAAACACTTTAATATGACCAGCAAAGCTTTCGGATACAATCCTTTATCAATACTAAATTACAAGAGTTCATACTCTGTATATATAGGTCCAAAAAGTCATATGATCGACAGCCAAAAATCACATGACCTATATCTTTAACACATAATACATAAAATGCAAATAAAAATAAAAATACAAATATGTATTTGATATTTGTATTTTTATTTGCATTTTATGTATTATGTGTTAAAGATATAGGTCATGTGATTTTTGGCTGTCGGTCATATGACTTTTTGGACCTATATATACAGAGTATGAACTCTTGTAATTTAGTATTGATAAAGGATTGTATCCGAAAGCTTTGCTGGTCATATTAAAGTGTTTTTTTCCTACTGTTGTCTAGTACACACCTATGAACCTATGAACTACTATCTTGCACAGCCTCTCTCCCCAGGCCTCCACTGAAAATGGGCTCATTTCAGCCCAGTGGACTTTCCTGGTCAAAAAAATAAATAAATAAAATAAATAAAAATAAATAAATTTTATATATGTATGTATATATATATATACATATATATATATATATATATATATATATATATATACATTCTGGTCTTGTAAAGTATTTCAGCAATTTATACAGATTTTGACCTGCTATGCACAGGGAATGCTGTTCTACATGTTCCATTTTTTTTTGTTATTACACTACAATGTATCGGGCTTGACTCATAAGTTAATGCTACTATATTGTTTTGCTTCTATCAAACAAAGCAAAAAGAAGGGTGGGAAACGATAGAGATTTCCTACAAATAAAGATAATTAGTCTGCGTAACAAATGAGTTATCGAAGTAAGAATTTTCAGTCAAGAAATACAGGATAAAATGAAACATAAGTTGATATCATATTTATTGTATTTATTTATTTTATTTATTTGACTTTTGTTAACCAGGATAGTCCGAATCAGCTGCAGAGCCCTTTTTCAGTGGAGACCCGGGGAGAAAAGCTCCATATATAGACAAATACAAAAAGAATATTGACATGCAAATGCATACATACAGGCAAAAGAAAATACAATTTATACATGAACATGTTAGAATACAGGAGCAATATTAAGGTTTCAAACAGCCATGGTACATATTAACTGTATAAAGTATAATATAAAAAGTTAGACTCCATCTAACAGTTACGATCAGAGAGAAACTCGTGGTTGGTAGAATATCATAAGGACCTAAAAAGAGTAGTTATGGTAAAGTGTGAGAGCTGAGAGGGGAAGGGGAAGAGGAGAGGCAGTAGTTTAGGTGGGAGTGGGACAAGGACAGGTCCATTAGTAAATAAGTCCTTTAGAAGGATTTTTTAAGTTAAGGAAGTTGCCGTTTGTCCTTGGAGAAGGTGGAAGTTTGTTCCAGGAAGTGGCTGTATAGAAGCTTACCAATTTATTTTATTAGGTTTGTAGATGTCTAAGAGGTGTAGGTCTGTGCTGCGCAGGTTACGCTTAGGACAGTAGGGAGTGATGGTGTCCATGAGGGCAGGACAGTGGGAGGATTTATTTAAGAGACAGTGTGTGAGGTGGAGTTGGGGAAGAAGGAGTTGGTTCTGGAGTTCAAGCCATTGTATTTTTTTAAACTGTGCAGTGGTGAGAGCGATTGAGAAGATTGGCAGCAAACCTGGCTATTTTGTTGTAAGTGGTTTCAAGTTTAACTAATAGATTGCATTAAATATTGATGAGAATAGGAGCTGCGTAAAGTAAGGTTGGGAGAAGGAAAGTCTGTGCTAGAGAACATTTAGCATTATTAGTGAGGCATTTTTTATGTCTGTATAAGACACCAAGTGTTTGGTAGGTCTTTTGGATGGCTTACTGAATATGTATGTCAAACTTTAGTTGGTTATTTATGATTAAACCAAGAAGTTTAGTATGTGATTGTACAGAGATAAGTGTATTATTAAGAGAAGATACTGTGAAGGTATTTTTGTGTTGCTGTAGAGATCTGGGGAGGAAGAGTAGAAGTTTGCTTTTTAGGATTGAGAAGTAGCTGATTATTGGTCAACCATTTTTTGACTGAAAGGAGGGAATCTTCAGTAAGAGCAAGGAGGTGGGGAAGGTTATCAGAATATGAGATAATAGTGGAGTCATTGGCATATTGTATTAGTGAGAATTTGGACAGGAAGTGTGTAGGTTATTTGTAAAGATATTAAAAAGGAGAGGTCCAAGGACTGACCCTTGGGGGACACTCATTTGGATCAGGAGGAAGGGGAGAAGGTGGAAAGCCATTTGACAGATTGGAATCTGCTGGAGAGGTAACTGGAGAATCATAGTATAGTAGAATATGTGAGGTTAAGGGAAAAATATTTTGAGAGAAGTAGGGTATGGGAAATTTTATCGAAGGCTTTAGCAAGGTCAGGGAAGAGGCATGAGATTAATATGTTATTGTCCTGTGCTTTGGCGATAGTCTGTGTAAATGAAATGAGACCTGTAGAGGTGCTGTGGTGAAGACAGAAACCATGCTGGGTGGGAGTTTAACAGGTTGTCTTGTATGATGTGTTTAAGGAGCTGGTTATGAATAAATATTTCTAGAATTTTGGATAAGGGGATAGTATGGTGACAGGTCTGTAGATGGTTGGTTCAGTTGAATTGCCGTCTTTGTGGAGGGGTATGACATAAGATTTTTTCCAGATGTCAGGGACTGTGTTCTCTTGAATTGATCTGTTTACTAATATGGAGACTGGATGTGCAATACAGTTACTATATGTATGCATGTGCGATTCTACATGTATGTGTGATATTAAATGCAAGATTAAGGAATAGAGGAGGTAAGTTGTCAGCAGTGGGGTTCAAGTATCAGTTTGGTAAGAAGAAATTTGATACATGCAGTAGGGACAGGTTTAAGACAGAACTGGGTAGAACTGGTAAAGGTGGAAGGGGTCAGGAGATGAGAGGGAGGTGTTGTCAGGTTTAGTTAACTTTTTTATAGAGTCGATGAAGAAGGAATTAAGAAAAGAGGCAATGTCTGTTGTTGAGCTGTTAGGACAGGGGCTGGGGGTAGAAGGGTTGCCTGGGTGTAAGAGTTTGTTGATACTATCCCAAAACTTTTTAGATATGTGGTTGTAACCATGTTTCTGACAGTATGGAGTTGGGGTTGTCTACTGGTTTCTGATTACATTGTTTGTTGTCCAGATCAACTTCTTTCTTGGTTAGGTTCCTAAGTTCTCTATACGTTTGGAGATGGCAGTGGGAGTTAGATTTTTTTTCCAGTTTTTCCAGGCGCTGTCATGTTTGAGCATCAGTTTGCGGGTTGAATGGGTTAAACATGGAGCAAAGTTTGTTTTTGTTCTTATCTTTCTAGTGGGGGCTAAGGTGATTAGCATATTCAGGAAGGTGTCATTAAATTTGGAGACAGCCTCATTGAGAGGCAAAGCATAGAGAAAGAACCAGTTAATAGAGAAGAGAAGATTATTGAAGTTATCTGAGCAGACATTAGTGTAGTGAGGTTACGGCTGTCTTTGTATTGGTGAGGTTTTAGCAGATGAGGCGACGGTTACTGAGAGAGTCAGGTAGAGTTGTGGCATTGTGATACAGATTTGGGTTAGAGGTGTGGAGCCAGTCAATGGTAGTGCTGTTATTTGTGTGTTTATTCATGCAGGTTGTGAGAGGTGATGAGTTGTGAGACTCCAAAGAGACTGATGTTAGTATTGGGAGAGTAGGAATTAAGGGAGTTCCAGTCAATAATGACATCATCTAAGATGATAGTCTCATAGGAGATGTTTTGAGATGCTCAGGAGAAAAAGTGCTCGAGGGTAGGGATGTTGTAGCCAGGTGGGATATAAACTGCTACAATGCAAGGTTTTTGTGATTATTTAATTTACAGTTAACAATAAGAATTTCAGCTGGATGGAAATTGGAATGCTATGTAGGTAGAGGATAGAGAGAAAGTTTGTCAGAGTATACAATAGGAATGCCACCACCTCACTTCCTGTGGATGTTGTAATCAGGGGGGAAGATTTCAGAGTCCATGATATGGGGTTGTAACCATGATTCTGAGAGGGTGAAAATGTCAAGGCTGCAGAGAGTGATGACAGTATGGAAAAAAGTAACTTTATTAGCAATGCTTTGAATACTGATGGACAGTATCTTTAAGGTTTTGGAGAGTGAGGTTGTGGAGTTTGGATAGGAGGTATGTGGGGGAGGAGGGAGAATGGTCAGGTATTACAGTGGAGGTGTTAGAGGGGAGAGTATGGGTACCTGTGGTTGGGTTGGAGGTTGGGGTGAATATCTTCGCCTAGCAGAAGGCTTGGAAAGGAGGGTTTGTGTGCTATGGTAAGGAGGTCTGTAGAAGAGAAGTTTGTGTTTATGTTTTTAGGGGAGAGAGGGAGGAAGAAGTACTAAATTTAAGTAACAAAGTTTAAAAGTGAGTAAACAGGGAGGGAGCTATAGAGACGTTTATAGAGGTTAGTGAATTGTAGTGAATGAGGAAGATAGTAGGAGAGGAGTGGGAGTGACAGGAGGTGGAGTAGCAAAGACTGAGTAGAAGGAGGGAGCTTAGTAGGATGAGCAACATACTGTATGTTGAGTGAAAGAAGTGTGGGTAGTTAAGAGTTAGTGTAATAGGGTGGAGGAGGTAGTTTTTGTGTGATTGGATAGCTGGGATTGGCTGGAAGGAGGGAGTTGAGTGGTAGTGGGGGTGTGGTTTATGAAAGTGAGTGTATAAGTCTGAGGAAAGTGGGAGTGGGTGGGAATGGGGCTAGGGTAGAGAAGGGGAGTGGAGTGAACCCAAGTGAAGTGAGGGCAAATGGAGTGGATTAGACCTGGAATTTGTTCGTAAAATGGAGGAAGATAAAACAATCTAAAAGTAACGAATTGTGCCTTGCAACTGAAGTGAGTTGTTATCAGGAGAGATAAAGTCAAAATTAATAAAATATGAAGAGGTGGAGAAATGTATTGAAGTCATGCAGCAACAAGGCTTTTAAGTGATGTGGTGGTGTTCACTAAGTTAGTGTAGAAGTCGTGCATTTACAAGGCTTTTAAGTGACGCGGTGGTGTTCACTAAGTTAGTGTAGAAGTCATGCAGCTACAAGGCTTTTAAGTGACGCGGTGGTGTTCACTAAGTTAGTGCAGAAAGCAAGTAGGTAAGTATTAGAAGAAGGGGGGTTACCAGAGCATCCCGGCAATGTTAGTTAATTGTTGGAAAGTTATTACTGCTGCTAACGCTTTTGAGAATAAGTCAAAGGATATACATTAAAGTATAGGC
Source organism: Protopterus annectens (assembly GCF_019279795.1). NCBI lineage: Eukaryota > Metazoa > Chordata > Ceratodontiformes > Protopteridae > Protopterus > Protopterus annectens. Next base: position 1,420,119,152 of record NC_056745.1, read on the forward strand.
AGCAGTACGATTAAGCCGAGGTGCTGTATTGTAGTTCAGGGTCCATTGTTGCAGCTTCACTCAGAGTATCAGTGGGATTGTGGCTTGTACTGAGTGAAAATTCAGGTTTGATACCTAGAAAAGGGAGAAACAGGGAAAGTTATACAGGGGTTATTAGGTCATCAACAACAAAGAGTTTGAGATGGGATTCCAAAAGGGACAGTAGAGGAGAGCGCTAAGGAATAATTAGCTGCAGCGAAGGAGACAATAGCAGAGAGGACAATTAGAGTTTTAAAATTAGTAAAGTCAGTACCGGGGGAGTGAAGATTGGAAAGGATAGGGGAGAGTAACAGTGGGAAGTAGATTAGACAGTACTGAAACTATACTACCTCAGAAATAAAAGCTAACAACATAAGAACAATTCACTTTAGATTACTGTTACCATTCAGGTCAGTCCAGCAAGAAATGCAGAACCAACTCTAGCTAAATACCAGTGGGTCAGGCTAATGGCATAACACAGTGCAAAGGCATGGAAAATTGTGGTCAGTCAGCTTTGAAAAACAAGCATACAAGTAGGCATTCTACAAGTGGTAACAAATCTAAGTAACAGAAAGCAGCACAACGCAAAATGCATACAGCAGACTCTGTGTAATATCTTGTATTACATATACACTGCCAAATAACTAATATAAAATAGTCCAAGTTACTGCAAACATATCTGAATGAAGGAGTCACATTTAGGGGAGAGGGCTTCATAAAGGACAAAAATACAACATTCATGGACTAGCTACATCATAATTGTGAAAAATAATAGATCTGAAGTCAGGTTGATATGTCAGCCTTGGGCATTTCACTTCCTTTTTATTTATTTACTTTTTTCTTGTTATAATATCCACTTCTTTGGCTTCATCGGGCAGTTCCATTCATTCACAGTGGCCAAAATACTACTCTGTGGATATCCTGATCTTCCCTTATAAAATTTTTTTTTCCAGTTTGTAAAATATTTAAGCAATGGTTATAATACCATATTGTGAAGATGTATATAATTTTACTGATTGATTGATATCATTTTTGCTACTGAAATTAATAAATGCTGTTTAGACAAAAGGAATATTTGATGGAATGTAAAAATAACAGGTTATGTGAAAGAAAGAAAAAGAAAGAATAAGGTTTACTGAGTTTTTAGACATTCCAGTGTCATACAAACAAGTCTAGTTGAAATAAAAATTCTGAAACTGTTTTTATAAGATCTTTTTGTTCTAATATTTCAGCTTGACTTCAAAGGCTGAAAGCAATCAGTTAATTTTAATGATATCAGAAAACTGAAAGGGAAAATGTACCTGTAACATAGTATCCATAAATACTAGTGTTCATCCATCCACAGGATGTCGTGGATATACTTTCAGAAAAAAATACTGTTCAGGTTTCACAACAACCAAAACAGAACAGAATCTTAAAGAAACAAAGGAGAGACTTATATTTAACTACAGAAATGACAACTCCTGCCACACATAAAATTAAAACTCAAGCTCTGTGGCACAAGCAACATACTTAAAGGCTTCTTATACAGAGTCATGAAACACTAAACCCTTGGTTATTATGTCAAATAAAATGTCTGGATATGGATACATTCCCTGATTTATACAGACAGGCTTTATACAGACAGGCTATAATGGTAACAATTCAAAACTGTGGAGGTCAGATCAGACCCAAACATGTTCAGACCCATCAGCCTGACATGCATCAATGTAAAATCATAGAGAGAGAGAAAGAAACAGAGCCACAGTACAGCAAATGTAGCTTTATAAATCATGAAACAGTACGGCTTTAACTCTTTGCAGCTGAGTGCTCCTACATGTGTTTCTGTAGTTACCTCATACTGTGCCTCTAGGCATCAAATATTGCTTGTTCATATTTGGAGTAATAATTCCAAAACCATGCCACATACAAGGTATCAGAATATTTTATCTTGATGCATACATGACAGCAAGCACAATTATATTGATATTTCATCTCTGACAATGAGTATTTGTTAGAACTGTAAGGTGATAACTTCATTTTTTTAAAGGTTCAAGCCACACCCACTGGGAGTTAAAGGTACACACTCAAAAGAGCTGTACTGGAGGGAATGACTTGTTAAGAAAAGCCATTGCTCTCGGAATCTTGTGATATTCTTTGAAGGGGTAACAGCAGGATTTCTTGAAGAACTAACAGTAAATGTTGCTCATCTTGACCTTGCTAAGCCATTCATCACTGTTTGCAGAAGGGAATAACTGAAAATTGAAAAGCATTAGATGCCAATCCTTGTAAAATTAAATGAGTAAAATGCAGGTTAGGCAACAGGACACAACAAGTCAGAGAGACAGAGTACCTCTCTGTCCCAGGAGAAGTGTTGCTACTGATGTTCCATGAGACTCTGTCAGGGGTCTACACTGTAGACAGTTCTTAGATAATAGAAATATAGTCCTGCATAATAAAGTGCACTGATGACTGCAAACTGGATACGCCAATTACTTTAACAGAACATGCTAAAGTTCTACAATACATTTTACAAAAATACCTTCCTAATGTAGTATGGGTCGAGTTCATCTTTAATGTGAATAATTATAGCACTGCAAACCTCTGTGTTGTGAAATGTTTAATGTTTGATCTGGTGAAGTCTTTTTATGAAATAGAATTACATAACACATACAAATTTATGACATAAATTAAACTATTCAAGGGTAGATTCCCAGTCCCACCTCTCACATCATGGTTCACCTGTCAAGAATCATGAATTTGATTCAAACATCTCTTTAAAATTAATAATCTATGAATAATCCTTTCTATTTCATAAGCACTGTCACAATATGTGTAATGAAACTTGGGATCTTTGATTGAAATGTGTTGTTGTCATTATCCTTATAGAGATTAACATCAAGGTAGTGAAGTTCATGTGTTCCTATTGTATGTGTGAAATGCAAAAAGTTGGTCATGTTGTTAATGTGAATTTAGAAGTAGAGTTGATCAGTCATCCCCAAAAAATAAAATAAATGTAAAAAAAAAAATAAAACAAAAAACAAACAAAGTTGTTGAAGTCTTTTTATGAGATGAAAGTGATAGTCCATATTAGGGTCACCAAATAAAGATGAATTAGTTTTTGGAAAATAAGGAAAACTCTGGCATCATTTCTTATTGCTATGACAATATTGTTAAATACCATAATTTATTATAGCTTTGTGGGACCAGGTAAAAAAAAAAAAAGACTTGGGGAAAGCTTGAAAGAATGTTCAAGAGAACTGTGAAGCACCTAGGAGACCACTGTACTCTAGTTTCTACTATTTTGAAACAATTTAATTTATACAGTAATTAAAGCACTGAAAATATTATAAAGAAAACAGGTTTGACACATTAGCCATGTAGGAACCTGGCATGAAAATTGACAGCTAGCCATGTATTTGGTGACTATCCTAGTCTACTGAAGAGAAAAAAAGAAAGAAAATTCACCAGATCAGATCTTTTGGTGAAAGTTGTATATGATAATAGGACATTGGTATACTTCATGCCAGGAGTACCTACACATTTCTCCACAAACACCACAATGCACAACATTACTGCCTATGCCAACAGGCATCTTGTTTGTAAAGATAGCTTTGGACCTGACAAGAGGTTCACCCACATCAAGTATGGGACACCAGTACATATTAATTAGATTGTGTCAGCAGATACATAGAAGCTATGCTCTTGGAGATAGCTAATGCTAAAATCATTCACAGAGACTTACTCTTATTTTGTAACAAAAGTGGGAACCCCAAAAAGCTCCTAATTAATCAGTGACCACCTTTTACATCCTGAGGTACAGCAGCTTTGTGCTAGATACTGCAGGTTAAACAGATGACTTCCATACACCATCTATAAACAGATGGGTTAGTGGTACAGTGCAACAAAACACTAAAAGCAGTGTTTCATGACGTCACTGAGAAGTGGGAAACCAGGGAATAGTTACTGCATCATATCTTGTTCGCCAGATGGGAGGTACTAAAATTTTTCATGGAGTTGTTACTCTGAACTATTACATGGGTACTAGTCCAGGAGACTGTTAGATACAGCAAAAGAACCTGTGAGGAGAAAAAAAAAGACACCTCAGTATAACACAGTGGAGTGTACAGCCCAAATGCATTAGATGCTAAAAGATATATTGCCATTAGTAAAAACACACTACTGAGACACAGGAAGGCCAAGCTCACAACTATAGTATGAGGGTTAAAGAGTCTGATTCCAAAGATCACTTTATGGCTGTTGCACACAGTGTGAAAATAAATTCTTAGCCACTGGGCAAAGCTTTTTGAGGCATCAGAAAGTGCAAATCTAATTAACAGGTGTTCCAAATGGTGAGCGGTAACCTCGACAGATCTCTGGTGTGTTAGGACAAGTATGGGGTTACTTGTAATTTAAGAAAGCTGAGTGGCCCTATCACCTAACCAGAGCTAAAACTAAAGGTAGTACTGTTACAGGAAAAGGAGCTAAAGGATTTGTTAAAAACAAAGATGGATTTTTCCTCTAACAAGAATAACTAGCATGTTAAATTATAATCCTGAGGCAAAGGCTTGAAAAGAAATTCATGTCCTAAAGCTGTGTGAAGACTATTACCATCATGACATCAAGTCTATAACACAAACACCCTCACAATCACACAGACAGTAGTTTGACCACACACACATCCAGTACAACAGCAGCAGCACATCTTAAGCATTTTTTGCAGGGAGGGCTATTACCATGTGCACTTTTTGCAGGGAGGGCTATTACCATGTGCACTCTCCAATTTTTAACATTTGACACCACACCCCCTTTACCTGTATATACTAACTCCATGGTCACATAAGTGTAGCAAAACGGGGAACACCACAAACCGATTCAGTTCCATTTAGCAATAAATTTACAGAGTACAAATTTAGTTTAGGGTATGGGATTGGCACATAACATTAGCACTGCATTTTTAATATGCAGCTTTTATATTATTTTACTAATACTTAAACTGCATTCTACTAGAAAATTCAACTACCAGACTATATACAACTAATATGTGGCAATCATAATCAGGTGATTTGAACAGATAGTGTTTCAATATCTAGATTGCAGAATTATTGCATCTGAGAGGTGATTAAAACAAAGACATTCTTACAGCGAACAGGTGAAGCTTCACCATTACAGAATTATTAAGGCAAAAGATGAAAGTGCTGCTAGAAATCTTAAAAGGATGCTGGTTCAAGGAGGTGAATAAAAAACACACACAATGAATAAAGTAGAACCATGGTGGTAGTGCCCATGCCGGATAGAGACATACATTATTGCAATGACTGCAAGCAGCTGAAATCCATTTTTCATTTTAGTGTCTACTCCATGCCATGAATAGATGAACTTACTCTGAAGCTGAGGCCTGCCAGGTACCTCAAGACTGTGAATGTAGCAAAGAAGGGATTTGTAGGTGCTTCTCACAGAGAGGACAAAGGGTAAACAGCCATGTTCAATGGTATTTTCAAATACACAGTCTGCCAATCTGAACTGTTTGGGGTCCTTGAAACATTCCAGTGGCTGAGAAACAGGTTATCAAAGCCCTTATGCAGTTCATAGCTAGGTGAAGTAGTCCTCTACTGCCAGAATTGGGTTCACAATCTACTTAATGTAGAGTAATTTTTCCCTTACTGCTCCTGTGTGAAGGCCCGGCTGATATTCAGAGTCTGCATTGGCCTAGAAAAGGCCTAGTATCTGAAGTATACTGTGGGCAAGGACCTTGTTAAGCCATGTGTTGAAAATTTCCAGCTCACTCAAAGCTCACATCAGCCTCAAATCAAGACCGAAAAATGTATTATTTATTTACTGACATTTGATTATTCATTGACATTTGATTACTGGGAAAGCCCAATAGGGCAGAAGCCCATTTTGAGCGAAGGCCAGAGAAGAAAAGCTTCAAATTATTACAAAACATTTTAAGAAAAATAATTTTACAGTCTCCAAAAATAAAACAAAAACATCCGCAGTCAGTAATATATAACAACTAGGTTTTCCTGTAGTTTAGAGTCACTGCATATGTGATTTCTGTTGTGCTACACCAACTCGATTATTCTTTCTTTTTAACTGTGCAGGTCTCTTATCAAACTTTCGGTGTCAGACTACCACCTATGTGGTAGCTCATGGGTACAGAGGTTTTACCAATGGGGATGACAATGCACTTTTTGGCATTGAGCTTGAGGCCATGGCTTTGACACCAGGCATCTGTTTCAGTGAGGCCCTTTTGTAGGATGTCCACATCGTTAGGAGTTTTGATTATGGCTCCTAGTTTCCAGTCATCTGCGAACTTTGTTAACCAAAGACCTTCAGAGAGGACCCAGGACTGAATCCTGTGGTTCTCCACTTGTCACTGGTCTGAAGTCGAATTTAGAGTCTGCTACTTTCACAGTGTGGGTTCTGTCAGTGAGCCAGTTGGCAACCAATCTTGTGACATAGGGATTTATACCTAGTTTAGTGAGTTTATCTACAATTCCAGAGTGGGGGATGATGTCAAAAGCCTTGGTGAGATTTAGATAGGCTGTGTGAACCACCTTACCCTCATCTACAGCTTTGGTAACTGCTTCAAAGAAGTCTGTCAGGTTTAGGAGACATGATCTGCCTTTTACAAACCCGAACTGGGTGGGGTCCAGAGTCTGGAGATTACCAATGTTTGTTTATAAATTCCATGATGATACATTCCATGGCCTTGCAGACCAGGCTTGTTAGGCCTCTGCACAAACGTGGGCCATCTACAGACCCCGGAAACTACAGACCCATAAGTCTCACTAGTCTCATATGCAAATCTATGGAAATGATCAATAATGACAAACAGACAGACCCAATCCAATTTGATTTTGTCAAGAGCAGGTCATGCCTACTCAACCTGGTATTCTTCTTTAAGAAGCACACCAAAGCAATGGATGAGAGCAAAATTGTTTGCAATGCCTGACTTGACCTTCTCAGTGCATTTGACACAATACCCCAGTTTGGCATTGCTGATATACTGAAGTGATTAGGTATAAACCCTTATGTCACCTTATGGATAGCCAGATGACTCACAAACAGGACCTGGGAAGTTAGAATTAGGGAGACCACATCCAGAAAGAGGCCAGTCAGATGTGCACATGTAGAGTCCCTCTAGGATCAGTCCTGAGAGCACTTACTTCTCTAAAGTCAAGACCAATGTCAAGGGCCACTGGCTGAGCAACTTTGCAGATGATTGCAAATTAGGAGCAGTCACAGAATCCCCCAATGACACTAATGTGCTCCAGGAAGGACTGACACAGACAAATAACTTGTGCCAGAGCCACGGGCTAAAACTAAATGTCCATAAATGCATAAAAGTTTATTTTGGGAAGTCATCCACTCCTGGCAACTATCATATTGACAACACACCTCTACACCAGTAGTCAAGGGCTTGGGGACACACACAAAGAGTAATCTAGCCTTTAACCATCACATGTCTACAGCAGTGAGGAAATTATTCTGTGTTATGCAACATATAAACAAAGGTTTCACATCTAGGTCCAAGGAGGTCATTGTTTCACTTTATTCAGCATTCATCAGACCTGTCACTGAGTACAATTTTCCCTTTGGTATGTACCTAACCAGGAACATCCAACAACTGGAATGTTCACAGATGTTAACTATGACTGCCTGCCTGAGTTTTTCAACCAAGGGGAGTGATTAAAGGAACCTCTCACTTTTTTAATTTCTCTAGCCCCATCATTCAACAAAACCCATGAAGGCTCCATGAAGAGCCTACACAGAATGAACACATGTACACAGCTACAGTTCCTCCTCAGCAGTACACTATACATATTAATTATGGCACGCTGCAGAGGGAAATCACAGTAACATGGATATTGAATCCATACAAGCAGCAGTGTAGAGGTTGCCCTATAGTTGTGTACTGTCCAGAAACATTCTGGACAATTGTTAAGCACAGTACAACACCTTTCACTTTGTTAGCCTGAAATGAATGGTGAACAACAGATTTTACTACATGAAATTGCAATTTAATTCTTAGTAGTGTGTGTGCAAATATACTAGTTCCCTTCACCATCCAAGTGGCTAGATAGGCAGCTTCATTACCTCCAGTGTAGTAGGTCCCAGTTTCAAGGCCTGAGCAGTCATACTTTTTAAATTATTTAACGTGAAAATGTGTCAGGTGTCTGAAAGATCTGTTTAATTTTAAATTAAAAAACGTTACATTGAGAAAGCTGTGTGATGCTAAGTAGCACTAAACATGGTCAATGGTCTATTCCCATTTGCGCATTGCTAAGCTTCACTTAAACACAGGTTGTGCGAGTTTGTGTGATGTCAAGCAGTGTGGTGCTTTTTTTTGAAAGTTACAGCATGACGTGCAAGGACAGGAACGCAGCGTATATAAAGGCCAATAGGAGGGAATTTCACATAATTCTTTGGAGTCTTCACTTGGCTGTGGTTTGTGGTGTTGGAGAAGGAGTGCGCTTTTGGGTTTAGAGGTGGGGTGTGTTGGAGTCCAAAGATTTTGATGGACTCCTGGTTAAGAAGTATGAACTCCGGCTTCTGCAGAGTGAATATCAGGGCTTGTAGTGTAACTCTTGAGGCCTGGAATCTGTTGGCCAGGAAACTTACCAGTGCTACTGGTATTCCTCACTGGTGAGCAGTGTTGTCACCACTACGATGACCTGAGGCACAGGAAGAGGGGAAACTTGGACACCTGGGTCCAAGAGGCTAGAGCTGGGCAAACCCCACAGATATGCAAGTATTTTTGCCAGTAATTTAAAAATATACAAGCTGAATCTGTGCAAAACTAGTATGCATAACAGTTTGTTTCTCTTAGCACAGCTGCAGAAGAGAGGGGGCTCGCAATGTCCAGTCCCATGCAAGGAGCCTGGCCAGGATCAGGCAATCGTGTGGTGAGTAAGAAAACATCACAGTAAATAAATTAATGCATAATATAATTATACCAGACATTACAGAGTTTGCAGTCTTAGCAGTCAGGTATGACATACTTGGGGCATCTTAGGTCTTTATTAATGTGTCACTGCCTACCTGAAATGGTAAAGCAAGTAAGCATGCAGTACTGTATAGTATAGCTTCCAAACATCAGTTAGTGTTGCGGTCTACCCAAATTAAGAGACACTGTTTGGGTCTGCTCATTGTCTGAAATATGCTATAGTTTGCACTCAATAAATGACCAGGGTATATGGGTTATTTATCAGGAGTCCTACATAGCCATTCATGGTCTAAATGACAGAGTTGAAGCAACATTAATCAATAAATTATAAAGGGTGATGGTGCTTTGATATGTAATGTTGTCAAAGTGTTCACTATTCCTGTATTCACTGCATGTGTCCTAATCTGACACCAGTCAACTGTTAAATGTAAATAAATACAGAACATAGCCACAAATGTCTGAAATGAATATAGTACAATACCCAGAGTAAGGTTCAAGCCTGTGTTCTGCTCATCTTGTCTGAAATAATGCTGTATATTCTACCAAGTCAATGAAAATGTTATATGGGTAAGGTAACTGAAGTCCTGGACTGCTATGCATGTGTCTAAATGCCAGATTTTAAGGAACATTATCAATAACATTTGAAACAGGATTGTGCTTTGATAACTAATCTTTTCAAATAAGTTTTCATTATTCCTGTATTCACTGCATGTGTGTTCTAAGCAGACACCAGTCAACTGTTACATATTAACTAAGAAATAATGCAGCATCTAATTTTAGACATGCATGTAGTGCAGTACCCAGCGCAAGTGTCAGGTCCCAGTTCAGATAATTTCCCCGAAATAGCATAATACTCAGTAAATGAACAGGGTATATGGTTAGGTCACCAGATTACCTACATAGCCATACACATGTAACTGCCAGACTTCATGTGACATTAATCATTAGAGTGTAAAAGGAGATGGTGCTTTGAAAACTACTGTATTCAACTAAAGTGCTCATTATTCATGTGTTCACTGCATTTGGTTTCCAGTGTGACACCACCCACAGCTTTGCATGTGTGTAAATATAGGATTTTTACACAAAATGTTTCAATAAAACTCTTAAAGGAGATGGTGTTTTGAGAATTCATTATATTGAAATAAAGTGCACATTATTCCTGCAGTCACTGCTTCTGGGTTCTAATCCCATGACAGCCAGTTGAAAATGACCTGCTGTCTAGTGTAGTTAGTGTAACCAACATACCTCTCAACGGTCATGCTTTTGAAGAATGTAATGACTAGTGCCCCATATGGCTGGCCCTTGATTAGCAGATATATGACATTACTTGGAATGCAATTTATTGGTAAATCTGTTTTCAGAACACCTTGGTACTAATGTATGAGCACATTATGTAAAACAATTCCTGTAGTTGTGCCTGTGTACCAGCATTTGTTATTGCTTGGCCCATACTGTCCCATGCTAACAGGTTGAGAGATATGCATGTGCAACATCATCTACACAATATTTGCAGTCACTGTACTCACAACTAAAATTGCACATCTGTAGAAGTACGTATTAGTAGTCTGTGTAGTAATATTACCTGCAAAGTTACTAATGGCATGTTTTTCTCTCTCTCCCCATGCCTTATCTTCTTTAATTTATTAATGTTATTTATTATTATTTGTAACTAACTTATGTTGGCCTTGTGTATTATTTCATAATGTTTTGCTGTTTAAATACTTTTCTTTATGTTATTTACTGTTATGTTCCTCATTATATTCCTTTATATTTATTTTGATTAATCAATATTATCCTCCATTATGTTAATACTAACATCTGTTTGGTTATGTTTATTTTTACCTTATGTTTATATTTAATTTACTACAGTGCAACAAGATAGGCCGGTTCCTGGCGATTCACTTACCTTGGCTTCTCTGGCCGTGACAATGGGGCCCAGCAAATCTGGGCCGCAACCTGGTGGTGCCCCCTCTGCTGCCCCTGCACAACCTGCAGCATCGGGTAGTTCTGCCCCACAGGCTGGAGCTGGGACCCCCTCTGGGAGTGGAAGTGGAGGGGGTGATTATATCACCCATGAGGAACTGACAGGCATGGTGCATGGGTTGCTGTGTCGAACTGCCAATGCACTCCTATGCTGGATGTAGAGCATGCCTGTCCATCCTGGTGGGGCAGCCTCGCCCTGGACAGTGGTGTCCACCACTGCCTCCACAGCAGCAGTAAAGGAGCAATGCTGACAGTCCCACGGGTGAGGACTTGAGTTGCACTGCTACCTTGTGCAACGTCCATGGGACTGGGATTCCACAACACCCTTCCCATCCAAGGCATTCACTCCCACTCTTGTGTCAAACACTAACCCTGTCTGCTGTCTTATCTGTCTTGTCTGTCTGTCAAAGCTTCCTCACCTTCTCAACTTACCTCTACCACATGTGCCTATATCCCTTCCCCAACATTCCACTCTCACATTAAAAAAAAAACGGGCATCTGTCCCAAAGCAAAACTAACATCCCATGCATAGCTCTCCATTTCGCACACGTGTCCAATGGGCAAACTTAATTTTGTCCAACTGGCTGGGCAAAGCACTTCTGTTGTCCTCACCACTCTCCCTGGGGGTGACGGTCCAAATTGAGCTAAAAAATCTGTTAAAGTGCACAGTTGTTGCTGTACAAAAAATGGATAGCTATTGTTCTTTCCTACACCCTTCCTACACATCCCTCCCTGCCTTTCACTATGTTTTTCCCCCTGTTTGCACCCCATTTCACCACTGTCCCATCTCCTCTTTTTCATTTCTTTGAAGACTCAGTTAAATGGAGCTATATTGATATACATGTGTGAAATAATAATAATCACATTCAAAATGTACACCTGTGCTCTATTTCAAACCCAGGACCATCACACCTGCAGACCAGTGCATCAACCAGCCAAGCCACACAGTTGTTAATTAACAATGGTGGTTTAAGCAAAACATACCAACTGCCAAACTACCGTCATTAAGTGTGTTTAAGCAGGGCTGTGCATCGTGCCGCACTGTACAAATCTGCTTAAAGAGCAATGGAAAAACGGGAGTGTAACTTGGAGTCTGGTATAGGAATACATCTCTAGAAAGCCAGACACAGAATAATGGATGTAAGTGAGGTCTCTAACAGCAGGTAACAGTGCACCTCTATCAGCAGCAGTTAAAAAATACACCTGGTAAAACTTTAATGGAAAAATAGGTGTTTAGCAGGGACTCTGATAGAAAAAATACATCCCTATAAAGCCATGCATATAAGAATGGATGTAAATGAGGTATGTAACAGCATGCAAGTGTGCAAGTATATATTGAAAAATACACTTACTGTAACACTGACTCAGTAGCTCAGTCTGTTAAATGCTTTCAAAACATTAATTTTTGGTACAGAAGGTCATGGGTTCAAATCCAGTGGTGTGTACCATTTAAAATACATGTATATGTTCATCACCATTGTTAATTCTGTAATTAATGACTGTGTCATCAAGTATTTATTCACCCAACGCATTTCAAATGGAATGTCTGCTGTTCAATGATGGAAGTCAAAGGCCTGCAGATAGGAACATAGTTCCTATATTCCTATTACAACACTAGAAAGTGCATAGAATGTCAGTCATGCTTTACTATGCATTTACACAGGATTTTAGGTTATGTAATACAAAGGCGGCCCAGTAATATCAGACTGCAGCACACAGTCATTGGCTACTGATGGTACAAATAAGCACAGCTGTACAACTGACATACACATATGTAGGTCATGGCAGCAACAAGAGTTGCCAGCACACATGTTCTACATAACTACCATAACATACTGGTAAATGTACCCCCTACCTTGTTCAAGGACACAACAAACATGTTGCCTTTTACACTGTTAATAATACCTTTGGCTGACATACTTAGCTTAAACACATACCTAAATATCCTGTAGGATGGGTTCCTTCAATCTGGCTCTGGCTGTACACCAGGGCTGCCAATGGTCACACCATTACCCATAATTGTTGATGTCCTCCACATTCTGCAGCTGCTATCACCATGCTTATTGCCTGCAGCAGGTGCAGCCTATAGCACACACACGTGTATATAATAAATATCTACTACCAAATATCACCTCTGTGGTGATGTAGTATTTCTACCAAACATTTCCTGATTATACTGCAAATCACCTGTGTATGTTGCAATTAGCATTACTTACCCACTGATTGGTTCAGGGGCAATCACCTGCTAATGAGAACCATCTTAAAAAGGTGAACTCGTTGGAACAACACATATATCAGTATGGTACTTACGTATTATTGCAACCAGATTTAGAAGTTGCCCTAATTTGTAATGTTATCATGAAACTACTTTATCTTACAGTGAGAAGGGGTGTGTAAACTCCAAATTAGTCTTGTATCACATTGATCCTGAAATGGGAACAGGAATAACAGGAAAATTCCTCTTCCTGGGTAACGTTCTTTAGCGCTGTAACTGAATGCAAAATTTTGTTAAGGCATACAGTACCATCTTGCCAGTAACAGCAGCTATTCAGAATTGTGATTAATGTGCTTACTTACATGTGCATTTGTAGTCATTTTCTTTTGGTTAAAAAAAAGAAATGATTTGTGCAAAGATGTTTTTGGTATTTTGCTATAATAGTGGGCATGAGTAGCTGCAGTTACCCATACACATCGCCCAATTGTAAGTGCACATTCGGTACAGTATACTTAAACTGCTGTCATTTAAGTGGTACCTGTACTTTAAGGTTTCAGCAATAGCTCACCCCTTATTTGTACTTGGGGAGGAGTGGCATAATTCTAAAACTTATACAACAGCCCTAGCATAAGAAAATGGCCATACCTCCCATTCTCAGAGGTTTAAAATAGGCGTTTAACAAACATGCAGAACGTATGCCAATCCAAGTAGTCTAAGGAGAAACTGGAAAAACATGTGAATGAAACTACTGAAATTGACAACTTTTAACCACACTATAAAAAGTATCTTAAAAAAAAGGGGGGGGGACACCTCTACCCTAAAAACTATTGTAGTACCATAAGAAAAGACACCCAAGGCCTGGAGTGAGTACGTATCCCACGTTGACAATTCCTCTTAAATGGCATAAAGCACGTGCCATTTAATGTCCTTATTTATTTCATTTAACTATGTCTCTTTGGAAATTAAATGAAGTACATCTTAAAAATGAGCTACCAATAATATATTTATGCGGACATCATCGCCGATAACATTATGAATTAGGGCAACTTCTAAATCTGGTTGAGATAATATGCAAGTACCATATCTCTCAAAAGAAGAGTATTGTATACCATCAGGTATGTAACCTGTTTTTTCAACATGATGCATATGTGTTATTATACTTAGGGGAATGGGGATTACATATAATACTACACAGCTACATTTTGGCATTGAACTATAGACATATGTGGGGGGGGTTCCTGCTGTGGGCCACACTACAAGTGGACTTGGGTGTATGATCATATGTGAGTATCTGTCATGGCAAAAGCAGGTATAGGTCATTATTGCCAGTATTCTAGTTTCCTCCACACCCTTTGCACGATTGCCACACTGCTACATACGAGATGTATATCCAAGTGGGGAATACTGCTAACCTTCCTTAATTGCTGTATCTGTACAGACCGCACTCATGTATGCGATTATGTGATCCTGACATGTGTTCTCATAATTTTGTATTTCAGGTGCTAAAATGCATGCCAGATGTTGTCCACCTTTCAGTGAGGTGGAAAATGGCCTCATTATTGAAACATCACATCAACACTACTAAGTGCTGCTGTCAAGAGAGAGAGAGGGCAAATAGGCAGGAACGACAAGCCATGTGGGACGAACTGCTCTGTAACATAAATGCAGTGGGGCATCATAAGTGAACATATGACCAGGTGCAACACTGTGCCATAGACATGATCATGATTCACCTGGCATGAAGAAGGGCAGCGGACATTACAGGGATCATTAGGTCACTGGTGGAGGGCCTGCAGAGGAACAACCTCCATTAGCCACTGACTAATTCCTGGTGAACCTTGCAATGCACGACAGTTCCAAGGCTTCAATCACACCATATGTCGTAGATGTGGCAGCCACCATTTCCACCAAAGAGAAACATCCAGGTATGTTTATTTGAATCGGCATCGGAATACTGTAGCATTTAGTGTGTCAGGCTGTATACGGTTTTATGTGGGTGTCAGGTGTATTATGGAGTGGGAAAGCAGGTTACCTGCATTTGTAAGCTCATGTAGAGACTGTGACCCACATACCTGTTATCAAAGCAGCTTATCTCACTGCGGGACATTTGAACATAATACCATGGGACTGTTTATATATAGCAGCTCCTGTAACTGGGAGATATTTGGATGTACTACCAGTGTTATACTGTAACACATAGTGCTGTTTATATTACCTCTCCCTCGATCATTTTTCAGGACCATCAGGAATAGGAAGAAGCGGTACCACTGCCGCTGCTAAGCACAAAACATTTTTTACGCAGATATAGATGTACTGTAAGGTATTAGCTAAACTGTCATCCTAGACCTGATAGCTGAATACATGTACTGTCTGCATGCCTGAAAACTGTGGAGATCTGTTCTGACTGTACACATTGTGGTCATACCTATGCCTTGTAGGTGTGACCACAGTGATTAACTGCAGAATAATGGCAGGAATTTTCACATGCCCATACCTGTAAATTGCGCAGAGTTCTGCAGAATGTCAACAGTGTACATAATTTATGTATTGCTCATGAGAGTCCAGTTTAAAGACCTGTTAGTCCGCAATATTTACACATGTAGGTTAGAACTTAATGACCTCGGGTCCAACTACATCAGATTGTGGGTTGTAGAAGTCTGTAACAGTGACAGCAGTGTATACAGCTGAACATATATTCAAACATCGTACTGCAGAGCAGAGAAGTGCAGGCATTAATGTGATTCTTTCTCCTTTATATCACAGGTGACCTGGGAGGTTAGTTTTTGTCCCTTTCATAATTTGAAGTCAGTGTCTCTTCAGAATCTGATGATGATGGTGGCCAAAGTGAGGCACAGCTGGGGGATGCAGGCACTGAATCCATTACAGAGGTTGACATCCCTCGTCCACCCTCATTATAACCATACACAGCCAGTATGCCTACGCATATGTAGTTCCCTGAGGCCACAGATATTGGACAGTGGAAGGGTGGGGACATTGAGCAGAAAACTGTGGCTACTATGGCTGCAGTGAGTGTGGGCAATGGCCATAGCCAAACAGTTGGCGAGGGTCCATGCCAACGGATTGATAGAGGTACTCAGAAGAGGAATCCTGTCCCTCCACCACCTGTTGCAGGCATCTCATCATGTGTTACTCAACGTATGTTTAGGAACATCATGGAGGCACAGGCACATACCGAAAGCTCAGGGTAATGGATGCAGCACAGTCTGACATCCGTGACTGCCTCCACTGTGTTGCTGCTACCCTGGCTTGGTTGACTAATGCAATGGAAAAATGTTGATCTGAGACATATGGCACACTATCTGCCTTGGGATGCACACTGTCTGTGATGGAACATCTGACAACTACATCTGCTGAGAGTCCACATGACCGTGCACAATCACGCTCCCATAGTGGCAGTACATCCAGCACTCAAGAGGGGATTGTACTGTCCACACCAACACGTGGCAGGCCATGGGCTCATGGTCCTGGGTGACCCAGTAGAGGACACAGCTCCAGCAGACAGCAGCCATCCTCAGGTAGTAGCCCTGCATCTGACCTTGGGCATGGAGGTGCCAGTGCAACTCCTGGAAGAGCCAGATCTCAGGTTTGGAGGTGGAGGTGATTTGTCAACTCTACCATGCACACCTCAAAGCTGTCAAACATATATTCACATAGGGCTAGCACTGAACTTGGCTGTGTGCATACAGACACTCACACATCTCTGTCACATTCAGGTCAAGTACAGACACACACGCCACATTTGCATGGTCTGCCTTGCCTGCTCCCTTTTCTGACTCACACACCCACTTGACAACCTTTCGCGTCAGCCTAGGTCTCCTGCACCCCCATAAAACAGCTTGTGCAAGTGATGATACCTGCGCCACATCCCTGTCATCAATCGCAGCGATGCAGGGAAATGAAGCTACTTGTCTGATGCACAGGGTGACTATCTAAAAATATTTGTATTTCTGTCATCCATTGTTGACGTGCTACCTTTACTGGTCAGTCACACATACTGTATGCTGCCATTTGTAATGAGTAAACTACATTACGGTGTGTACAATAGGTTGCATGCTGCTGTAATGGCTGTGCAGTCACACAATGAAAGGTGTCTCATGGCACTGTTTATGTTTCACTTTCGGGACTGTGTAGGACACAGCTTTGGGTTCACATCTACAATACACCCATCAATGTCAGAGCACAGGATAGAATGACAGCACAGAAGACCAGTGTCATCAGAAAGGTAAAACAGTGTAGTTGCATGGCTCCATAGGTTCATATGTGTATAACAGGCTAACAAAAAAGGCATCTTTCATCTTAACCATGCATCCCTAAACTCTGGCAAGGTCTGACACCCTTGATAACTGTAAGCAGGGTTTTGGAAGGTGACTCATGGAAAATTCGGGGCATGTGAGGTGTACCATCTACACTTTTCCTGTGTCCATTAGAGACAATTGTCCTAAAGCAGTTAGAATTGGCGTGTTCATCATCCCGTCATGTCACCTGCACATGATTTGCATTAGGGCAGAACTGTGCATAGGGAACCTGTTACATATTGAGTGTACTGTCTGGGCTACATACCTGTCTCTCTGGCATGTCCTGTTTATAAAACAGTCAAGATTTAAGTGTGTATGACAGGTAACTCTCATGCTAGTCCTTATTTGGATATGCAGGAGGTACACAGTGTGGTCTGATACCTCCCTGCATGGCAGGCATGCACTTCCCCTCCAAAGCATGTTGTATACTTTCAAGGCAGACTTAATAAATGCAAAGATGAGCAAGTTTTCTGTGCATGCACGGATATCCACATGTTCAATGCACAGATTGCCTACAGACAGTATGTTTGAGGCTGTCAGCTAGAAGGGTCTTGCAACATAACCCTAATTTTGCTGGGATTGAACAGTCACAAGTTTGGATATGATATTGTGACAATGCCCAATAACAGAATTATGGTTAATGCAAGTGCCAGATGCCTGGCAAAGTATCATACTCAATCTAGCATGTTATGCCACATTGTCTGTACTGTTTTATCTTAAGGTTGACAACATATATGTTAAATTTAAACATCTGTCAAGCCACTGCCTAACCATGGCCTGTTGTAATGTATAGACAAGCCAGACTCTATTGCTAATGGCATTATCACTGACTGCTGATTAGATGTGAAAAGCATCACCAACCCTCTACTCCTACTACACACAAAAACAAAGTGTGATAGATATGATGATATTACAAACCTTAAATCTCTGCTCTCTCACACACCAGTCAGTGCAAATTACAATCAGCAGGTTGTCAACATGCACACCTCACCTCCTACTCCACCCAAATCAACATCACACATGCCACATGTGTGGAAGTCCTTAACAGACATATAAGTAAACACCAGGCACCTCAGAAACTCAGACACAAGCCCACTACACATAGTCATACCTCTACAGAACACAGTAAACATAACAGCTCATGCACCACTCTCTCACCTGTCAAACACCCAAGGCAAAACACAAAATCAAACATATGACTCATAGGTGATTATATCATGAGACACACTGATGTGCTTCTCAACAAGCTACATGAGGGACAGATCACAGTCAGCTTTCTGTGAGGTGCCAAGATATGCCACATCAAACATGCACTCATGTCTGTCAACATCCGGTACTGTTATGAGTATATCACGCTTCCTGTTGGTATGTACGACTTGAGGCATACCTCTAAGGACTGTATGCAGAGACATGACTGAGCTTACAGATTAGGTGTCTCAGACAGGTATGCCATTGGCCTTCAGATGCATTTTACCAGCACTCAGGATGATGAGTCATTAAAAAAAGATACATGAGTAACTTCGATAATTGCCTAAGTATGTGGGGTCATCCACAGGTGCTGTGACCACTGCACTCCCCTGTCCCCACCACACAAACTACGACATCCCCACAACCTGTCCCATACCTTATATCTCTAAAACAAAGCCCATTTGCTATCTGCTCTTATGTGACAAATGCAGCATGAATTGAACCGGCTAACATTCCATGCTGTATCTATATGGAATCCCCCATGGCTTACTACAGCCATTGGGAACTCTTTGCAATCATATTGTAACCACCAGCTGAATCACAGCTGACTCAAAGATGGCCACTGTTATCCCCCTACATAGAGGTGGTGCGTCCACTGAACGAAGGCAACTAGCAAGATCTGTGAAGCCATGGGGCAAATCTTCATGTACCTCATCAACAAAGACGTTGGTCGACTACAAATACTTGACCCGACATTGTTTGGATTTGCGAAAGGGAGATCATGTGTGTTAAACCTGGTGGACATCTATGAGTCATCCACCAATGACCAGGACGGGGGCCTCTGTGCATATAACCACCTGGACCTAGCCAAGCCATGTGACACAATCACCCATTCAGGCAACATTTGACAAAACCAGCCAGCTAGCTAAACAGTAATATCATTAGAGGGATTACTAAATGGCTCACTGAAAGAACAAAGATACTGAAAATAGGGGAGTCCAGCTCCAATATCAGAGCTGTATCCTGTGGTGCTGCACAGGGCTCGGTCCAGGGTACTCTGATGTTTGGAATCCATTTATCCGAACTACAAGCACAAAGTGAAATTCTGTGGCTGACAAGGATGTTTGATGCCTGCAAACCAGTAGCGGTCATAGAATCTCCAAATTTTGTCAACATCCTACATGAGGGTGTGACATGAACATATGCTTGTTGCCACAATCATGGCCATAAACTACATGCAAGTTTATGGGAGTTGTGATACCTGCCAGGGTTGCCAGAACACACATTCAGGATAATCGCCTGGGCATTGCACATGACCTGGCAGTTGATGGAGTTGTAGCCCTTGTGGTTAACATATATTCTACCCTGCTCACCAGCTGGTGCCTTAATGTGTACATTTGTGCAGTCTATGGCACCCAGTATTTCAGGGTGGTGTGCTACACGGTAAATGTGTTGCATATTGCTGGCCCTCACCTCAGGGGGAAATATATGTGCTCACTGGCATGTATGAACATGGCACCCAGGAACTGGTGGAGTATTCTGGATGCAGATGCCTGTAACACCCCCACCATGTCACCAGTTGGTCTTTGAAAAGTATATGTAGCTAGTATCCTAAGGGCTACACATACTTTAGTTTCCAATGGGATGGGTTCCCCTCTGTTAACCCCGGCTCTGAGTTGAGGGTGGCAGAGCTCAGTAAGTTCTTGTAATATGTCCCTGTCCACCCTTTAGTACTCTACAATCTCTAGCTCATGTAGCTACTGGAAGGTTACCCTGGGCCTGAACACTCTTACCCTTCCTGGCCTAGGCCTATTGTCAGCAGCACCAGCAGCATTGACTTCAGCATCTATTACATACAGATGTAGCAGACTTCCAGCAGCTCCTAGCATTATCCCAGTTAAAATTCTCAGTCTCTACTCCAATAGCCCAGAGTATTGTGGGAAAAAATCAGAATGTAGAGTGTATGCATACTTTATGTGGTTCTGCTTTAGGTTCACCAGTGTGAATGGCTAATAATGATGCAGTTCACCTGCCTAGAAGATTACAGACATTACTTAAAAGCCCTACTTTAGTGCACACCATGCTACTGTGCACCATGGCACGCAGCTTAGTTTATACAGTTACATTTGAAGATATCCGGTTTTCCAAGACAGATGTGTATGTCTTCACTGTCACATGGGTACTCTGTCAGCGTGAACATACTTAGCTATGTGGCATGCCACGCAAACAAGCATGCTCAGCACAAAGAACTCAGATAATAATGGGATACACCCCCCCCCGATGTCATCCACATCCTGTGGGAATATCAATATCGTGCAGGAGCCTACATGAAGTGGATATGCAGACACGGTTGCTTCCTTTACCAATTCAGGACATGCAAATCATTTACATAGATATCTGTGCTGATAGCCTAGGATCTACATGGTTCATAGCCATGTCAGCTTGATGACAGCACATATGCACCA
This sequence comes from Protopterus annectens, assembly GCF_019279795.1. Classification (NCBI taxonomy): domain Eukaryota; kingdom Metazoa; phylum Chordata; order Ceratodontiformes; family Protopteridae; genus Protopterus; species Protopterus annectens. The sequence goes on from NC_056745.1 coordinate 1,420,140,269, forward strand.
CTTGAATGGACCCATGCAGGGTCCCATCCTACAGTATATTTCTGCAAAACTATGAGAATTGTTTTTTGCTTTTTGATTTTTATTTCTGGTAAGCATGATTGCGCACTGCTGCACATAGTGTAAACATGCCGAAATTATTAAAAAAAATATTATTACTTTTACATATTCCCTTCCTTTTTCAGACATCTACAATGTACCTTTTGCACATATATGTATGTGTGCTAACATTTTCTGGGGAGTTATGTCCATATTTGTGGACTTTTACATTCCCTTCTGTCTCCGTAGACTCCTATACATGGAAAAACCCCATGTGCCATGGGCACTGACACAGAGTCTACATGAATGCCTTTCTGCTTGTTGGATTGCTCCAACTGGGTCATTTGCATGAAATTCAACTGCTCATTAGGTAATCTGCATTCCACAAAACTTTCCCTGTTTGAGCATGCTTGTTCGCTGCTAACCGACACTTACTGAATCTAAAATTTTTTGTGTTTGTGTACACATCACGCCACGATGCGTACACAGAAAAAAAATTGCATAAGCTTTAATGAATTCCCCCTCAAGTCTTTTGGGTTTTTTAATACCATGATGAGAATGGTCCCCATTCCTAAGTCAATGTATAATTAAAGTTCATGACTTTACTATTGTTTCAGTGTTTGATTTTAGACAGAAGTGCTCTTCACAGCACCCACAATGTGCCCAGTAATGATTCTTTCTGCAATTCATATGGAGTTACATGTTTTGGTAACATAACCAAGTATGACTGTAAATTTTTTTTTTAACAAGACCCATTGCTTCTACTACTAATGGAACTGTCTGGGTATCCTTCTTCCACATTGCCTTCGTTTCTGCCTGCAGCTCCTGGTATTTTATGACTTTGTGTCTCTCTGTACACAAGACACTGTAGTCACTGGTGTAGCAATTTCAATGATCAATGCTACTTTTGACTTCTTTTCTCGCATCTATTTTTTGAACTGTTGGTAGTAGGTGATACCATGTGATATAAACTTCACATTTTCTATGACACTTTGTAGCTCATGTTTCCAGTGTTTTTCAGCTACTTCAGTAGTTTGCGCAATCCCCAATGCAACAGTCTTGCCACGTTATATGTCTTTCAGTATACAGTCCTTCTGCTATTAGTATATCACAGCCAGGAACAAGATGTGTGACTGCTTCCAATTCTGTTTTACAAAACCTACATTTATCTGTTTCTCCCACATGTTCAATGGGCTTTGCAAACCAATGTGTATGCAGTCCACTATCTTGGGCTACCAATATTAACCTTTCATGTTTTGGTTTAAATTCACCTGTGCTTAACCATTCCAGTGTTTGACCCTCATCAATGTGAGGTTATTCGAATAGTTTTCTATACTTGCAGCTATATTTATGCATTTTTCACATTTCTTGCCTTCTCATCTGATCCTTCACCTTATAGTCTTTCTTTTGTTTTTTAGCACATTCAGTTGCAGCCTGATTTTATCTATATTTGATTTAATTTCTATTCCCGCTTGACAGGGATATGCTTCTGCTAGACTAAGAAGGGAAGGGATCTTATACATTTCTCCTCATGTTTCAAAACTTTCACTATGTTTGGATCTTGTGAGGTCAGCAAATACGTATGCAGTCCCAGGATTCCAGATCTACATGCGTAATCAGTTTTGAAGAGGCCCATACCTCCTTCAGAGCAGGGAATATGTAATCTTGGTATACAATGATTTTTATAAATCATTTGATGAGCAAGAAGCATCCTTCTTGCTTTCCTCAACAACCTATCCAACACTTTTTATGGCCAGTCAATCACTCCGAAACTGTAAAGAGCAAACTGATTTAGAGCTTGGACTTTGTTCCAAGAAGTCAGTGCTGTTTTTCAGCATTAATTTGTCTTCTGAAATATTCCTTACTAAGTTTTATTCCCATTTGTTCATGTTTTATTGTTGATCCTTCATCAATTCTCAAATACTTATACACTCCCTCTTGCTCAAGTTCTTTTATATCACTTCCTGTCCCAAACGGATGTTTTCTTGGTGCTGCAGCTTTCCTGCTTTAAAAGTTGCTTTTGCACATTTATCAAGACCAAATGACATTCTTATATCATCTGAGAAAGTTCTGACCACTTGCAGCTGTGCTTTCATCTCCTCATTTAATGAACTATACAGTTTTAAATCATCTACAAAAAGAAGGTGAGAAGTCTTTATGCTTAGTTGTTTTCTGGGAGCCAAAGTTTAGCCATGACCAAACCCATTAGTGAACAACTTAATGGTTAAGAGCAAGACAAAATAGCAGCGGTGACAGATATCCCCCTCTGAATTTTTATCCCTGGAATAATAATTTGCCCTTTATCATTGTTGAACTGCATAGTGATTTGCCACTGTTTCATGGTCGCTGTAATGTGATCGGATCAGAGTTGGGTGTATCTTATACATTTTTAAGTACTCTTATCCATGAATGTGGGACACTGTCAAATGCTTTTTTTTTTTTTTTACAGTCTAGCCATGCTATACTTAGATTCTTCCCCCTTTTACAATTCTCCATAATGGCTTTTATTTAACAGCAAATGATCCTTTGTTCCATATGTCGTTTTCTTCTAAACGACTATAAACTCTGTCACCATCAATTCCAGTGTATAGTTTATATGTCATTGGAAGGCAAATTATTGGTCTATAGTTTTTAGGTTAGCTTGCAGATTCACTCTTAAGTAGGAGTATTGTTTTTTCTGTTGTTAACCAGGCTGGTGTCTGGTCAGGGTGCACATATAAATAGTTCTTACTCATGAAGAAGAAGAAGAAAGACTCATGACTAAATTTTAAGTAAAGATGTTAATACTTTTAGCCAGAAGTAAGGTACTGCATCTGTGCCTGGGGGTTTCCAAATAGGAGCTTTTAACTTTTTCTCTCTCTCTGGTCGTTACTTCATCTAATTTGATATCCTGTACATTTGAACCTCTTTTCTTTCTTTTACTTCTTCTATCTATTTGTTATGTCCCACAGGATCTTCATAGTTCCATCCATCCATGTTCAACCCATTCTCCCATTTTGTTTCATAAATATTTCTCCAAAACGTACCCATTTCTTCTTTTTTGTTGGTGTTTCAATTCCTTTTTGTCTTGTTTCCCAATTCTCTATAAAACTTTTTGGGTCATCAGTAAATTGCTTATTTTCTACTTTTCTTTTATAATTATCTGCATATCTTCCAAGTTTTCTGCCTGTGCTGATATTTTTAGTTTATTTGTGATAGTGCATAACAGATCTTGATCAGTTCTGATACTGCACATTGCTTTTATCACGTCTATCTTTCTGAATATTTTTGTTGATCTGTTACCTCTTCTATACCCTTAACAGTGACACCTTTTGTTTTAATTACTTTATAGTTCTCTCTATTCGATACTTCCATGATGGCATTTGATTCCCCCCTTCCTTTCCCTTACTACCCCGTGTTTTTGTGGCTAGACTTTATCTGTTATTAATTTAGCTGCACAGTAATATAGTCTATTTACTTCTGTTATATCACACGAATCTCTATGAACAGTCCTAATTACTGTTCATAGGTTCATACTAGGCTATCTGCCCTAGGGCATTTATAAGCCTAGCCAGAGTGCGTTTGGCTTTCGCCACCCATTTTAAATGAATTTTGCTATGCCCTTTTTCGAGGTTGGTATACTCTGCCTCTGTCTAACAGTGACACAGAAGTGATACCTGGGGTAAACCTACGATCTCCCATCCACTCATCAAGATTCCTCTTGAAAAGAGTCAATGAGGGACTCTGCCTAACCTGGACTGGGATTTTATTCCAGAGTGAAGGGAGCCTCTGGGTTATGAATCTGTCCCTCCAGCATGTCCTATTTATTTCAGTGCTGAGGTTCAAGTCTCTCGAGCGCATAGCTCAACGGGATTTGGATTTTCTGAGGTGCAGCATGTCCATTAATTCCAGGTTGGACATGGCTTTATACGTTAGGCACAGATCACCTCTGAACAGGCGGTATGCCACTGAGTAGAGCTGGAGTTTCTTTAACCGGGCAGCATATGGCATCTGTTTGAGCCCTTTGATCCTCTTGGTGAGGTACTTTTGGGGTCTTTCCAGTTGCTGCAGGTGTCTGGCAAAGTACATCCCAAAAGGGGCATTGTACTCAATTATGGGCCTGATGAGGGATGAGTAAAGAGGCACGATGACCTCCCCTGATCTAGATGTGAATCCCTTCATGATTAGGTGGGCTACATAAAATGTTTTTCTAACCACTTTGGCCACGTGGTTGTCAAATGAGAGATTGCTATCAACTTGGGTCCCCAGGTCCCTAATTACTTCTTCCATACTTAATGGATTACCACCTATGTGGTAATTTGTGGGCACTTTGTTTTTGCCAAAGGGGATGACTATACACTTTTTGGCATTTAGCTTGAGGCCATGGCTCTGGCACCAGTTGTCTGTTTCTATGAGGCCCTTTTGTAGGATGCTTGTGTCAGCTGGAGAGTCGATTATGGCACCCAGTTTGCAGTCATCTACGAACTTGGTCAGCCATAGTCCTTCCATGTTGGCCTGTACCTCCGAGAAATATATACCGAACAAGAGAGGTCCCAAGACTGAACCTTGTGAGATGCCACTTGTAACTGGTTTGGAGTCTGACATGGCTCCAGCAATTCTAACCATGTGGGTTCTGTCCTTGAGCCAGTTTGCAACCCATCTAGTGACATAGGGGTTTATATTTAAGCTGGTGAGCTTATCTATAATGCCAGAGTAGGGTATTGTATCGAAGGCTTTTGCGAGGTCCAGGTAGGCTGTGTGGACCACCTTCCCCTCGTCAATGGCCTTGGTGACTGATTCAAAGAAATCAACCAGGATTAAGAGGCAGGATCTGCCCTTAACAAAGCCAAACTGGGTAGGATCCAGTGTCTGTAGGTCCCCAATATCTTTATTTATGAGGTCCATGATGATCCTTTCCATAGCTTTGCAGACCAAGCTAGTCAGGCTTATGGGGCGATAGTTTCCAGGATCCGTTGAGGCACCACCTTTGTGGAGAGGGACCATTGTTGCTGTACGCCACTCTTTGGGTACATATCCTGTAGTAAGGCTGAGATTGAACAGTAGTTTTATGTTTGGGTTTAGCTCTTCTTGGAGTTCATGTAGGACACAGCCCGGGGACACAGTCTGGTCCCATTGATGCTGTGTTTTTTGCTTTGGAGAGGGCAGCTCTTACCTGAGCATCTGAGATGTCAGGGGGGCAGCACTCTGCTGGGATAGATATTTGCCCTTTGGTGGGGAGTTTGCGCTGAACCTGTCAGCTAGGATGTTGGCAATGTCTGTGGGTTCGGTGTATTTTTTGTCATTTTGGACTAATTCTGAGCATATCTGGGAATTCCCACCCAGGTTCCTAACATAACTAAAGAAAGCCTTGTGATTATCCTTAGTGTCCTGTGCAATTTTTCTCTCGAAGCTGGCCTTAGACGATTTTATGAGTGCCCGTAGTTTTTTGCTAATACTGATCAGAGATGCCTTCCCTTTTGGGATTTTGCTCTATCATGTAGTAGCTTCCTCCTTCTATTGTATAGTTTGTTTATGGCTGGGGTCCACCAGACAGGAAGTCTGCCTTTGGAGGAATGGGTCTTGGTTTTATTTGGGATTGCATGATCCATGCATTCCTGAAGGTGTTCATAGAATGCGTTTATAAAGGATTCTGTGGTCAGGGCCGTATTTTCCACAGGCCCGGGGGCTTTGAAGGATTCCACCTCGGTTTTGAGGAGTGTGAAATTTGCTTTAGAGAAGTTTTTCACTGTGGTTTTCTGGGCACGGGGTGGGGTCGGGATGTGAATATCCAGTGAGATTAGTTTATGGTCTGATCTTACCAGTGAGGGATACACTTCTGGTCTGGAGCATAGAGTCCTCATGTTGGTGATGATCAGGTCCAGTATGTTTTCCCCTCTTGTGGGAGTGGTAACAAGTTGTTCCATAGCATTTCAGTTTATAAATTCTAGGAACCTTTGGGCTAGGGTGTTGGAGCTAGAGTAATGCTCCCAGTCTATGTTTGGGTAGTTGAAGTCGCCCAATATAATGGTGTTTGGAGAGACCTTCATATTTTCCAGTGTTCTCAGGAAGGCTGAGTGGGGTTCCTGGGTTTGGGAGGGTGGTCTGTAGCAGGCTATAAACCGGAAGGCAGTTTTATCCACAGTTAGTTGCACATGGATAGTCTCTGATGCTTCGTGCTGTGCCACCAACCTGGAGGTATGGGTATCTTTGACAAATATTAATACTCCCCCTCTTTTTGTGGTTCGGTCCAGGTTTTGGGGCCGAAAAGCATGGTATGAGGTATAACCTGGTAGTGCTGGGGTGCTCTCGGAAGCCTTGAACCAGGTTTCTGTTACTGCACAGATATCGATGTTCTCCATGCTAAGGAGAGTTTGAGCGTGCATCTTGAGGTTTAGACTTCTGGCGTTGAGTAGCATTACTCTTAGTTTCTTATCCATTGTGATACCTATGGAGGTGGGTTTGTCTTTTGAGCCTTGCCTAAAAAAGGCACTATGGGGGTGGCAAAAGCCTTTGCCAATATCCGAAAGCCCAGGGGTGATAGGTGCAAGCCGTCCCTAGCGAAGCATCGTGGCTTGTTGAGCATGTCATCCCAGGCTGACAGGCACTGGATCCCCTTTGAATGACACCAATACTTAAGCCAATTGTTGAAATTGATCATCTTGTCTTCATATTGTGGCATCATTCTTGGTGAGGGTAAGATGCTACTCAAGGTCAGGGTCATACTGGCCTGGGCTACATGCTCAGAGAGCTCCTCTATGTCTCTTTTCATGTAGTCCAGAGAGGTACGTCTCAGGTCATTCACACCAGCATGGACAATGACTGAGTCATATTTGTACTTGCCTTAGAGTGACCTGAGTGCTTGTGTTATGTGGCAGATCCTAGCGCCTGACAGGCAGCTCACCGTGACCTTCTCCTTGTTCAGCCTGGTGAGCGGGACGTCAGTGTGCCTGACGATAGAGTCACCTATTACAAATGTATCAGGTGTGTTGTTTAGCCTTAAGGGCTGTGACTGTTCGGCACACTGGCTTTGTGAGCTATGTGTTGCACGTGTATGTTTTGGGGTAGCGGTTGCTTGGGTGTCTGCTTTGGAGGTCTCTGCTGCTTAGGCAGATTTTTATTTAGTGCCTCCGAGTATGCTTTTGTGTGTTTATGTGTTTGGTTTGCTGTCGTGGTAGGCCTATGTGAGACTGGAATTGTAGTGAGTGTGGTTTCCTTCTCCTCCTGACTGGTTACACCAGTACTGAGTTGGTAGAGCTTAGCCTCCAGTTTGGCTATATGGTTGCATCTCTCACATGTGTTGGAATTTGTTGGGAGGAGGAGAGGGTTGTCTGTGTACATGAGGCAGTTGTAACATTGCCTCAGGATTCCCAGATTCACCAGCTGGACCAAAGAGGAGATTGACAACTGACCTTTGGAGATGCTAGAATAGTATTGGGAATTCCTTTATAATTGAAAAAAGGTCCAATGGGGAACAAGGTACTCAAGGGGAGTTTGTGAGGGTGTAGTGCTTTTAATTTTTTAGTGCTGACTTATATAATTGCTTTAGTGAGCAAGTGCCAGGCTTTAGAGTAGGAATAGGGTGTTTATTATGAGAACTAGATCAGTTCTAAGGGAAAAAGTGAAGAGCAGACTTTGTGGAGCCGAGAATGGTTTAAACCCAATTAAGCGGCGCTGCCCGTTGCTGCGCTATAAGCAAAATCATGCAAAGCCGCGCTAAAGCAGGTTTTATACAAAAGGACTTGAAAGAGCTAGAAATTGGCCCAAAACGGCCAATAGACTACCAGATTCTTGTGCTGGGAACACTCCACCAGGGATAGATAGGCTGCTCTAAGCTCCCCACTGCCACTGGTGAACAAAGAAGCCTCCCTTTATCCAAGAAAGGAAATGGGCAACACAGGAACTTTCCAAAAGTCCAGAATACAGCAAAGCCTGTATTTGGACTACTCTAGGTCAGGAAAGGCGGGAAACAATGATAATTTTTTTTTTCTTTTTTTGCAACAAACAGCAGGAAAATGCAATAAATATGTAACATAGGCTAGCGCACTTGAGTGTGTAGCCTCAACAGGTAAATGCAACAAACAGGACAAACTTTAAATTACAAGCGCAAACAAACTTCTAACTTTCTGGGTTTTAATGACTTTAGTCTTTCTTTCATTGACCTTAATATGTCTGTCCATTTCTATTCAATCAAGCAACTCTTCTTAGATCATTTTCTTCTAAACTGAGGGCACATTCTTTGTTATCCATTTCCTGCCGGCATTCTATAGAAAGTTCCAGAGCCTCTTTGTGTGCCACATTCTTTTCAGTTTCATCATTTGTTCTGTTCATGTGGGAGCACACTGGCCTGTCACTCCACAACACTGACTGTGTCAGAGTTGCCAGTTTCCTGTTCCTTCTCTTGTTGTGCAACTCCAACTGAACATTTGTACTGGTTTCCTATGAAAGGCTCCACAGTATCTTCATAGGACAACTGATCAGATGTTTCCAGCTCCACTGGTTTCTCCTTAATTTGGGAATACATTGCTCTATACTGCTGTGATGTTATCGGAGTTAAACTTTTTAAACTAAATCCTTCACTTCACAGGTAATCCATAACCTCAGTTTCTGTTTCTTTAACTTCTCCATTATTAATCCTCTTTTCTACTTTTCCTCCTTGTTTCATTTTTTGTGTTGTAAATTTTGCCATGTCTAAATGCCTCGTCCTGTATTTCTCTTCAAATATCTTTGGTGCTACTCTTTTTGTGTTGATTAGTTTGGCTTTCTTCTTTGCATAAATATTGCTCCATATTAAATCTGTTTTTCTTTTCCATGTCCATCTTTCTTCTTCAGATGTCTCCTGCTCCTCCTGTTTCTCCTTACTTTGGGGATTCGTTGTTCCATCATGCTGTGATATAACCTGTATTACACTTTCTACACTAAATCCTTCACTTTGCAGGTATTCCATCACTTCATCTTCTTTTTTTTTTTTTTAACTCCTACTTTTCAATAATCTTCTCTTCTATGTTCCCACTTTGTGATCTTATTTTTTTATTCTGAAATTTTCCATATCTGGATGCCTTTGCCTGCATCTCTCTTTGTATATCATTGGGGCTGCCATTTTTGTGTTGATTAACTTAGCTTTCTCCTTTAGATAAATATTGCATCATATCAGATATCCCTTGCTTTCCCATGTCCATATTTCTTTTTTATACCTTTCAAAAGTCTCTACATTTTGTTCTTTATATTTTCGCACTTCCTCAATTCCTTCTTTTTCCAAACAGACCAAGGTTTCCTGATCTATACGTTTTTCACAAATTTGTTGGATTAATGAACACAAATTTTTATTTGAAGCTTCTGACAGTTTTTCTTGTGAAACTGTTTTTTTCCTCTAATTTCTCTCTTAATCTTTCTGTATATGTTCTGTTTGAAAATTCTGGGCTTCTTGCATAATAGTAACAATACATAATTGCTTATCCACAATAGTCCAAGTCCACCCTGTGGTCTTTATGGCTCTTTTATGGTCTATCAATTTTTGTGATATTTGTGGACCGCTACTTCCTTCTACAACAGGGAGGCCATCCTCCTCTTCCTGGGCCTGGCCTAGCCCCATTGTAGGAATATTTCCATGTCTTGAGGATTCTACACTGTCATGTTTTCCAGTCCTGGCACTAGTGCGCATACCAGGACTGGGCACTTTTTTATCCTGGTCTTGTGCACCCACGTATCTTTCTATATTTTTAACCTATTTCTGTCCTTGATATATGCTATATAAAATACAGTCTATATATCAGTGTCGTCTTGGTCAGATTTTGTGAAAAAACAGGGTCCACCTCGTGAAGGTACTCACCAAGACTTGAGGATGAATTCAATTCCAGCAATACTACTCTCCTTTACTTGGTGACTTATCTCTCCATTTGGACCACTCACTAGTATGGGAAGCCACATGGAAAGGAAAACAGCACCAAATATGAACTGAAAAGCTCTGAGACAGCTGAAACAGGGGGAACCTATGCTAGTACATAGCACACAAAATAATAAACGCAAGCATTTACATCACTAAGTATGGGCAGGTACACAAAAGAAAATTACTGTAAGACAATGCCACATTATATAAAGTCTGCACCAACATTAGTACAATAGTACAGGTATTAATGCTGCTGGATGTGATACACTAATGGCAAAGGGCCTGTATACTGAAAGGGCCTGTGTTAAAACAACGAAAAGAATAAAATATCGACCGCTCGGATTAGAGAAAACGCATATGATCGAAATCGCTAATGTGAGATCACAGTACAGTGAAGATCAAAAAATCTGACCTTTCCTCACTGTAGTGCGATCTCAGAGTTGGAATATATTTTTAAGGGGGTGTGGGGGGTGCAGCCCCCCCACAATAGCAATTTCGATCATATGCGTTTTCGCTCATCCGAGTGGTCGATATTTATTCTTTTCATTGTTTTAACATAGACCCTCCTGAAAGGCATAATAATGTGACAAGACTGTCACATCAGGAAGTGTGCAAACATTTCAATACTGAAGTAGCTGAGAAGCACTGCAGGAGCAACAATACCACAAGCATTACAGAGAACGATGAAGTTTATATTACATGGGATCACCTATTACCAGCAAAATACAGATGCAAGAAAACCAGACACAGTAGTCCATGAAAAGAAGACAATAGTAGCACTGTTCACTGAAATTGCTACACCCAGTGACTACAGTGTCTCATGTACAGAGAAACACAATAAAAAAATAACAGTATTTGCAAGCAGAAATTAGGTCAATGTGGAAGAAGGATACCAGAGTTCCAATAGTTGCAGGAGCAATGGATCTCAAAGAATTTACAGTCATATTTAGATATGGTACTGATACCATATGAATTACAGGAGGAGTACATTCTGGGCACATTGTGGGTGCTGCTAAGAGCACTTTTGGCTAACATCAACAATTGAAACAATACTAATTTTATGAACTTTAATGATACTTTGACTTAGGAATGAGATTCATTTCCATCATGGAACTAGAAACCCAAAAGATTTGGAGAAATAAACCAAATATTAAACTTAACAACAGCTTAAAACTCCATAGCATGAGATCTCCTCCTCCGTCTCTATCTCATTCTCACAGCTGGAGAGAAGGACATTATTAAGAGGTGCACTTGAGCCTTCTGTGTCATAAGTATGCCTAGCAATACTAATCCAGCATTATAGCAAACACTCTGCTTTAAGTCACTGACTCTCAACTGTCCAGATTCTCGCAGAATGTCACCTGATAATTTTGGTATGTTCCTCATACAATATGGGGATTTCTGGCAAAGCAAAAAGGACAAAATTCACTAAATAATGAAGACATTTGAGTTTTAAACCTCATGGCCTTCAGAAAATGAATGATAAACAAAATGGTTTATTCTAGTTTTAAAAATTCTAATTTTGGTATGTTCCTCATACAATATGGGGATTTCTGGCAAAGCAAAAAGGACTAAATTCACTAAATAATGAAGACATTTGAGTTTTAAACCTCATGGCCTTCAGAAAATGAATGATAAACAAAATGGTTTATTCTAGCAAACTTTCTAAGTTTATAAGAGTAATATTTAAAATATGACACTATTTTTGGGCCTTTGTGCCCCCAGTATTTTTGGTTCTGTCCAGATTTCTTGTGCTGATAGGTTGAGTGGTATGCTGACCTCTGCTCCCCAGACCCCTATATGTAGTACCAATACTCCCTTTTGCATGCAAACTAAATTTTCTTGTCTATAACACTCCACATCCCTTTCTTAGCTTGCTCCTACTTCAGTCTATATATATTGGTTATCTGTAAATTAACCAGTCTCTATCTGCCGAATGAAACCGGTCTCTGTCACCTGAAATCCCAAGAAGGATCCTCCTGTTAATGACCCCTGACCTATCCCTTCCCAGTCTCTTATCTTATCTACCATAAATGATATAGCCTCCATATACGTCCCCCAATTCTCCCTCCATACACCTGCCAGACCAAGTTCTGCTTTTCCTTTCCATATACCTTCTATAAAGCTTAGTAGACGTTTCACTGCCTAATGCTATCTATCCAACTATAGGACAAGCACTACTGATCCCCTGTTGACACACAACTTTGTAATGCCATTAAACCTTCCTACAGTAAGCTGCCCCTATCCTCACTTGGCTCTATAAAAAGATTCAGCTACTATTGCTTGTTCCTCGTATATACATCTCCCATCCCACCACCAACATATTACTTACACTTTCAACCCAGTCCTAATTAATCAATATTTCCACCCATTTTACCCTCTTTTCAAACACCTAACCTACTCTATGAAATACATTTCTCTGAACTTGCTTCATCTTCCTAGCTCTCAGTTTTAATTCCTGCAACATCACTGTGCCTATCCCATCTCTCACCAATCATGCAACAGCCTTTTTCTTCTTAATAAAATTGTTCATCTCCCCTACATTCCATGTTACCAACTTAAAATCTCCTATCCTTCCCACTCCCCATTCTTTGGAACCCCCCCTCCTCCCAGCCACACCTCTGGAGTGCAACCTCATGGGTCCTTGGGTTAGTCCTATCAGACCACATAGAGACCCCCAGTAATGACTGTTCTTGGCCACTGTAAGCCATTCCTGCAACTATAGCAGCCATCTGGTATCAGTCCAAGCACAATTTCTAATATTTCATATACTAACATTAATCCTATCCACATAGAACCCCCTTACTGCACCTTCTGTCCAGTCAGTTATCTCTCCATATTACTCTCAAAAAAGTCAATTAACTGACAGCCACTGCCCATCCTCTTTATAAACTGCACACTTAACTCACCCCCTTGGAGTAAATGAAACACCACATAGACACCTGCACTTTACTTACCTGTCAGGAAGACGTGCAAGAAAGGACCACTGCCTTATTAGGAATATTATCCCCTTTATATTATGAAACCATCTGTGACCAGCCAGCAGATAAGTCAAATCAAGGAAGATTAAACAAAAGTGGCAAACACATACTCCCCACAATGTGAAAAACTTCAAGTAGCCTCATGGCACCCAACAATAGCAAATACGCAATCTAGTACATAAAATCTCTCCTTTCAAAGCCCAGAATCTTCCCCACAGTGACAGTGCTACAGAAGAAAATTGGAGGACCTGGTACTAACTATTTATACCCAGGATATTCCTGCAAAAAGAGGTTCTCATCTTATGAAACACTATCTCACAAGAACAATCACACATCATTCCACATGCCAGACTCATGCTCATACTACAATTACAGATCCACACAGAAGTGAGCACTAACACGCAACTTTCACCAAACAAATTTTACAAAACATTAGATTAAAATATTGCAAAGTAAATAATAGGAAGAACAACTTAGTGCATCAGTGACACTCTATGCTGATACTCTGAAGCTAGCAAAATCAAGAAGTATGAAAGATATCTATCAGAAACTGAAGCCACCAAAAAAAAGGAATAAAAACACCTCCTGTCTCACCATAAAACATGACAAAATACACCCACATATCCTACCCACAGTCAGGTAAGCAGAATCCCCACCCCTCACTTACAAAAATGTATTACACTTCACCTAAAACAGATACAATCCTCTTAAATATATAAACAATGGGCAATTCATGACAAAGTCAGCCATCTTCAATATGGGCGATATCCATGTGATAACTACTGCTGCAAGCCTTCCCTTGACATCACATCTTCCTTACTCAATGGTCTGCATTCTAACTCTCCCCAATAATTTACACCCACTCTTTCATTCTTCCTCCAACAGTAAACTGTTCACAGTGAACCCTGTTACTCTCCAGTATGAATACAATCATCACTCAAACACAGTTTAATATCAGCCAGATAAAGAAAGAAAAATGGAGAACAAAAATTCATAAACAAAGGCAATATAATGAAACTCACTCCAGAGCCCATTTCACATTTGTCATCCATTTGTGTACAGAATCTCAGAAGCTCTCATAGACTACTCCAGATCTTTTAACACTCATTTGGTGATGGTCCTTTCATCTTTATGTTGACAATCACTGGTTTCATTCCTTCTCATTGACCACCCGTCCCTAGCACTTTTATATGTCTCAGCAGCTGCTTGTCCACTCTCACTGTCCTCTTCCAGTCCATTTCATCCACTAAGTACCTCTGACTGTGCTCTCTTTATTTACCACTTATTAACTAGGTCACATTCTACTTTCTTAAGAAGTGACCTGTCTCATATGCCCTGCTTCACTGTTATCACACTTTTCTCTGAAACTTTCTGAGCACCAATCACTTTCACTCTATGCACTGATTAAATGATAAGCTCCCCATGTCATCCACTCTGTGGCCCCAAGCAGCAACTAATACACCAAATGTACCATGCACTGTACCCTGGCACTGGATGAGTCCATCTGTTCCGGCATATCTGGGCCTACACTCAGCCACCATACATTCATTCCTTTTTATGACATGAGCCTCTACCAAAATTTTACACCAAAAAGTGATCCCTTATAAACCACTCCAAGTGTTGCTGGGTTTACCAGATGCACAATAACACCTTCCCTCCTTAAATTCCAAATAACCAGGAACATCTATGATTACCATTCATGAAGTGATACAGGGAAGTTTTCCATTACTTTAATTGTACACACTAACACTAACAGTCTCTTCTGCAATTCTGCATGTCACACCAAACACTTATTGGCTTAAAGCTATGACGTTTGACAAGCAAATGGTATGGCTACTCACACCCTACTAAATGTCTACTGACTTGACAGCCTTTGGAAGTATCAGCCTGCCAGTCTTGTAGGAATTTAATATCATCCATCAGGATATGACTGCATTTCTCATTCAATGCAACAACACATTCACACATACAGTGACTAGCACATGTATATACTTTAGCCTTCTATCTCTTGCCATTTTCCCTCATATACTCTCCTTCCACTCTTAGCAATAAAGCTGTAGAGTTATACTTCTGCAAGCTCACCAGTGGCCCCATGTCCCATTCTGGTTATTTGGAAGAGTGGCTACAGTTTGTTCAGATCCCTACAGGCACAACTATGTAAACCAAGCTAAACCTCCCAGGTACCAACTTTGTCACAAGCACACAAATATAACCAAGAGACATCTAGAAGTCAGAAACAGATAGATAGTATGGGTATATTATGGGCTGAAATCAACTCAATTAAAGAAACGTCGACGGCTGTACTTACAAAACACCATATACAAATGCTTCACGGAGTAAGGTAATACACTACTGTCAAGATGGGTGCTAGAACTATAACAATTTGTTAGCTTACCATTAGAGCATTATTTATATTTAAAGGGCAAACGTTACTTTTTTTTCTTCCCTACTCTTTCTTCACACTTGACACATTGTAGCAAAACATATTATTCAATATTAAATGTTTGCAATGCAGCTCACATATGCTTTTTAGTCTCATTAGGTTATTTTTTGTCAAAGCTTGACTTATTACTATATGCTTTTCAGTATGGTCACATCATTGAAGTGTCAATATATATTGCTATTTGCTTTTAAAAAATATTAGTTTATTTATACCTGTTCATGCTTTTAAAACAACTGCTATTTAGGTTATTTTGATACATTCTAAGTACCAAGGTAATTATGTTGAGCAAGGTATGCCTAACTGTACTGTTTTTCCTGTAAATGTTCACTAGCCAAGATCATGGCTGAAAGGATCATCAGATCCATTCACTAACATGATTAATTGATGTAAACAAATAAATAAATAAAAACTGTTACATCAGAATTTTAACAAATATCACACCGAGGCACAGCTCTTGTTCAGCCTTCACGAGATCTATGTACAGACTGAACACTCTGGCAATTTTGTGTACCATATGACCTGCTAATCACTGTAGCTACTCTTAGAAATTAAAGGTACATACCCCATATTTAGTATTTTTTAAATTAAGGAATTTATGTACATTATGTATTTATAAGGTACCAAGTATTACATTATATCGATCAATGTAAATTAACCTTAGCACTATACTAAGCATGGTATGATCTCTTTATCTATTTACATCAAATATGAAACTTAAATTATCAGCTTTTACTTTTACTGGCTTTTGGATTCTGACTGTCTCCAACCTGGAGCTGTTGCAAATTTTTTTTTTTTTTTTTTTTTACAGTTTTCTCATGGCAGTTTTTCTTCCCTTGCTGATCTCTTTCCAGCATTTCCTGTACTTCATGTTAGTTATTGGGAATCAGGGACATAAATAAAGTAGGCATAGGTTCATAGGTTGGTACTAGGCAATCAGTCCTAGGGCCTACACAGGCCTAGCCATAACAATTCCCTGGATATTTCTTCCCACAATATTTACTTCCCTGGACCCCTGTCTAGCAGGGCGACTGACATGATCCCCAGGGTGAATTTCCTATCTCCCATCCAATCGTCAAGGTTCCTTTTGAAGAGGGCCACAGAGGCACTCTGCTTGACATCTACGGCAGCCTATTCCAGAGTATGGGGAGTCTCTGGGTCAGGAACCTATCCCTCCAGCATGTTTTTTTCATTGTGATGACAAGGTTTAGATCCCTGGAGCGTGTGGCTCTGAGGGATTGGGATTTCTTTAAGTGAAGCATGTCCAACAGCTCAGGGTTTGACATGGCCTTGTATGTTAAGCAGAGTATAGCTGGAGTTTTTTAAGACAGTTCTACTTTTAACCCTTCTGCTCATCAACCATCAACTTGGTGAGAGACTGAGTCCCTGAGATGGAGTATTCCAATACTGCAAACAGCAGATTTAAATCTTCTCCTTCTCAAAGGTATTCTCAATATTTGTATAGTTCTCTCCACTTTTCCATTTGATTGAGGATAGTAAGATTAGGAGATTTATGGCTGGATTTGTACTCATGCAAAAACATCTGAAATATTCCGTTGTGGACCACTGTCAGATATGAGCACATCAAGCATCCCCCATCTGGAGAATATAACCTTAATGCACTAAGCACATCTGCAATTGTTGTGCCTGTCAAACTGATCATGTCAGTGAACTTGGAATAATAAGTGACACATATGTGATAAATGGCTTTTCTGAACTGGAACAAATTAGCAAAAATGTAGTTAGGGAAGGGTGACAGGGGCAACTGTCCCAGGTGCAAAGTGTTGGGGGGGCATGACCAGCCAATATGGATCTCTTCTTAATGGCAGTATTGCATCTGCTGTCAAACCTAGGCAATGTAGGCAAGCAGTTTGCTGCAGTAAGAAAAAAAACGCTATCTTTTTTTTTAAACTAAAACATGAGTGCTGTAGCACTCCTTGCAGTCAGAATATAAACTGCACCAACTGCTTGCTACATTTGTAGCAAGCAGTTTGCAACAGTCTAAAAGCATTTATGTATTTTTAACTAAAACTTGAGAACCATAGTGTTCTGTGTAGGCAAGGTATAAACTGCATCAACTGTTTGCTACATTTGTATCAAGTAGTTTGCCACAGTTTAAAAGAAAACTGCATAAGGAGGGTCAGGCCAGGACAATGAAATGGGACATGAATGGCTAGGCATGAGGAGGGGGCAGTGCCAGTAGATGGAATGGACATTTTCTTTTCTCTTCAATGGAAGAACTGGGGGAAATGGATCTAACTGTAATAATCTTTTTTTTTTTTTTTTTTAAGAGCTGAGGGGGTAGAGCACTAGTTTGTGATATTGGCACAGGGTACTGGATGAACCAGCTATACCTCTGCAAATTAGCACTCATTTGGCTACAAGGATGGTTTGATACTGCGGGTTCTAATATCTCTTCCTTTAGACTCCTGTTAATGTATCTATTACAGGTTGCAAAACTATGTACTAACTAATATTGTATTCACCATTCTATTCCCAGGCTATATTTTGCTATATTAGCTCTCTCAGGGGCATAATTTTCTCATGTATATTAGGTACAAACTTTGCAAATCCTGAAATGCAAGTATTCTGGGTGGCTGCAGCCGAACCATACAACCACTAAGAACCGTATTACTGTAATTCCAGACAAAAGAAAAATATTAATATATATATGTATATATATATATATATATATATATATATATATATATATAATATAGTTATTCTTCTCTGCTAATGTATTTCCAGTCCTTGACACCATATATTTATTGTGGTTTAACCTCAGTCTTCTTCTATCAATTCTCCCTCACGTCTGTGCACCACATAACAGCTACACATTAGCATTTAAAAGTATGTAGGCCACATCTAATGTCTGTAAATTAAAGGAAAACACAAAATGAAAACTTAAATAACTCATAGCATGCAGCACAACTTCAAACCAGATACAGACTTATGCAGTGACTTTTGAGACTGCTTTTTATACATGTGCACATAAAAAATTATTTTATTGTTTAACTTAAGACCGGAAATGAGCTGCAGAATGAAATTTCAAAAATAAATGTCAAATTTGGTAAATGTATATACTTTTGATCTCATTTTATGAATGCCTAAAATACAGCCCACATTTCTACAATATGATGAGTTATTAATAAGCTAAAACAGGAGATATATTTTTTCTTCTAAATGTGCCATTTTGAGTCCATGAGTGATATAATTACTAGACAGACAACTGTAGTAGTAGTAGCCATTCCAAATGTGAAGTATGCATGACGTCTCCAGATAGATGTGCACCACTGTTTTCAGAATGTTAATAAATAATAATCGGTTAGAAAGAGCAACTACTACCAGCACATCAAAACCTATGAAATATGTCTGTAGCAACGTAAGTGAAAATAGGAGCACCCAATTTTTTGCACTGTAATTGCTAAGATAAGCGTGACTCACCTATAGTTGCGTTGTCATAAAGTAGGAGGTCATGGTTCCCAGACAGTCCCAGTCTGTACTTTCTGGACTCGCCACAGTCCCACTGAACAATTGCTGCTTTCCCATGCTGCGCACCCCAGTCTCCAATACTTGTCAGTGTGCCTAGATGACCTTCTCCTCCATCCTGGTCTTGCCATTCCCAGCTAGGGCCTCTGACCACACGCACACCTACATGAGCCATTGCTATAACATTTCAGGATAGTTACTGCTCAGAGTAATCCATGATAAATTCCTAAGAAAAGCAGAGTGAATGAATACATAAACAAAATAACATTTACTTGTGGAGTCATTATCCATAGACTCACATTGCAGCTTCAGTGCATTACAATAATATTTAATATGCAAGCCAAGAGAAAAATCTAACCATGGTAAGCTGTTGAGTAACGAGTCATACATAACGGACTTGCAATAACTTATGCATCAAATACTCCATTTAAGTCTCATTTGAAAACACTCAAAATTATGGG
>NC_056745.1:1420164537-1420174537 GCF_019279795.1 Protopterus annectens
ATGGCTTACAAACAGCTGACATTTAGAACCATCTTAGGCACTTCCCCTCTCTTTGATCAGGTGTCTTTTATACAAGTTCTGACTATTGTTGCAAATATCCCAGAGTTTTCTACTGGTCTGAAATTTTTTGGAGTGATTATATGACTGAAGCATCCAGGGGTTAACAGTGGGAGTACATCCAATATGCTATTGTTGTGACAAGAGCTTGGAAATTATATTGATAATATACAGATACTAGGAAAACTTCTCTTTAAGCTGGTAACTTAAGTGGTGAGGAAGGGTCCTACTAAAATTTCTGCACACGATATGCAGAGTGCTGGCATGCTGAAAGAAAAGGATTGCAACTGCAGGAAAAGAGTGAATCTTAAACCAATACTGCTTTTCTCCTTTGAACTTCTTTTCTGAATGGGGCAAGTCTCATGTACTTAGATAAACCAAATCTAAGATCACCATACCACAGAGAAAAGTGAATATGCCAAGATATGTCCATCTCCTGTACTCTACGTCCATTTTTTTGCCCACTC
This sequence comes from Protopterus annectens, assembly GCF_019279795.1. Taxonomy (NCBI): domain Eukaryota; kingdom Metazoa; phylum Chordata; order Ceratodontiformes; family Protopteridae; genus Protopterus; species Protopterus annectens. The sequence goes on from NC_056745.1 coordinate 1,420,165,062, forward strand.
AGCTCCTGTGTTTTGGGACTTGCTCTAAATAATGACAGGCATTTGAGTTTCAGACTTCATATCCTTCATAAAATGCATAACACAATGCCTTTTATTCTAGCAACTTTCTAACTTTACAAGAGCAGTATTTAAAATTTGTCCCTATTTTTGGGGCTTTGTCCCACCATCATTTTTGGCTCTGTCCAGATTCTTTGTGCCAAGCGGTTGAGAGGTACGCCAGCGGTGGACTGAGTTTACCTTAGGGTTGTTTTCAAACCACAAGCCCCTTGCACATATTTTTATGACCATGCATGTGTTCTTTGATTCAGCTTCCTAATTAGTTATATTCATTGTACAATAAAGCATCACTTTTTAAAGTGTTTTAAATTTGTAGTTTTGAACATTTTTCCAGTAAACAAAAACGCAAAATGTATGAACCAATAATGACAAAACTGCCTATTTCAGAATATTTCAACCATAATAGGCCACTCAAACATCTGTCATTACAACCCACAAATATTAGTTGATATGCATAATCTCTGAGGATGCAAGTCATCTGAATAAGTCCACATTAAAAAGATTCATAAATTCATAGATTGTTACTAGGTTAATGACCTGGGGTGCCTTTTTAAGCCTAGCCAAAATTTTGCAGAAGAATAATGGCATCCTATATCCAAACAGGACATTGAGAGCCAGGCATTTACAGGCTACTTGTGTCCAAAAGGGGCATGGGTGCCAGGCCAAATTTAAATTTCATGTTCTCCATCCACTGGTCTAGAAAATTGGGTAAAAGATTAATTAAGTTGCATATGGATGGGAAGCCTGCTCCACAGGACAGGCAGCCTCTGGAACACATTATCTGTCTCTCCATCATGTTCTGTTCAAGTCACAGACAAAATTCAAGTCCCTACACCTTGCATTTCTGGTACAGCTTGACATAAATATGTAGGAAATTCATAAGTGTGGGATTTGCAGATGCCTCGTAAACCAGGCATAGATCACCCCGCAGTCTGTACAAGACTGAGTAGAGGGAAAGGGATTTAATGCACTCTGTATAAGGCAGATCTGTTACATAAAGAATACAAAGTGTAAGGAACTTCTTAGGTCACTCTAGTTGCTGCATATGCCAGATTACGTACATACCGAAGAGAGCAGTGGACTCTATGATTGGTCTGATAAGAGCAGAGAATAGTGGGATAATGACCTATTTGGACCTAGATGCCATGTCCTTGCTTATAACTTGTGCACCATAAAAGGATTTCCTCACTTCTGTGGCCACGTGGTAGTCAAAGGTAAGGCTATTGTCTATTTGAGTACCCAGAATCCTTATCACTGGGTCGACTCTTGGGAGTTCATTATCAAAATGGTAATTAGCCAGGATTGTTGACTTCCCAAAGGGTACATTTATGCATTTCTTAGCATTAAGTTTAAGACCATGGCTTTAGCACCATTTTTTAGTCAGACATAGGCTTACTTGAAGAATGCTAGTGTCTGCAAGAGAGTCGATGAGAAACCCTAGCTTGCAATCATCTGCAAACTTGGTCACCATTTGCTTCCACCTTCGCCATTTGCTTCCACTTCAGAGAAATAGATGCCAAAAAGGAGCAGGCCAAGTACCAAACCCTAGGGGACTCCGCTACTGACCGGCCTCTTGGTGGTGGTTGCCTCACTTATTTTGACCTCCTGCATCGTATCAGGAGCCAGTTGGTAATAAAAGGGTTTATACCTAGTTTAGTGAGCTTGCCTATAATGCTGGAATGAGGTAATGTATCACATGCCTTAGCCAGGTCGAGGTAAGCTGTGGGCACAGACTTGCCCTCTCAAAGAAGTCCACCAGATTTAATAGGCATGAACTTCATTTAACAAAGCTGAACTGTGATGGGTCCAGCAATTGCAGATTACTTATGTCCTCATTTATCATGTCCATGATGATTATTTCCATGGCCTTATAAGTCAGGTTGGTCAGACTTATGGGCCTGTAGTTAACCCGATCAGTGGCTGGACCTTCATTGTGCAGGGGAATGACTGCAGCCATCTTCTACTCCTTGGGCACAAAACCTGGCTGAAGGCGCCAGCTGAAAAGTGATTCAAGTGGACCAGAGAGGTCATGTTTCATGCTATTTAGTAAGCATCCCGGGATGTTATCAAGCTCATCAATGCAGAGTTTTTGACCTTGGAAAGTGGATTGAAGACCTGTTCCCTAGTAGTAGCTGGGGGGATTGTGGTATGCAGCATTTCCTTTGGACTATCACTGGGGAATGGAGGGAGAAATTTGAACTGAATCTATCAGCCAAAAGGTTGGCAATGGCCTCTACTTCATTGTGGGTGACTACATTTACAATAAGTTCTGCACACTGATGCATATCTCTCGAGGTTATGGACATAGCTGTAGAAAGCTTTGCGATTGTCCTTTGCCTGAGAAGCTATTTCTTCAAATTTAGCCTTTAAAGTATTAATTAGCCCTCTTAGCTCCTTGTTAAGACTGGTTAAGGGTTTTTTTAGTATGTAGGGCTTTGTTCCTCCAATGCTTGGCCAAGATTTTTTTTTCTTTTGTTGTATAATCAATTCATATTGTGATTAGACCAGGGTGGCTTGCCTTTCGAGTATGTCTTATATTTTAATACCAATGGGCACAGCTTGCTCCAGATAGCTACCAGTAAGGCTGTACAGGAATTTTGTAAATAGCTCAGCATATGCTTTGTTGTTTACTGAGCTTGGCAGTTGCTTGAAATTTAGCCAATGTGTCACTTAGCAGAGACAGGTTAGCTTTGAAATAGTTTGTAAAAGTTTTTGGTTTTGCTGGGTCCCCAGATTTAAATTTTTATTTTAAGCAATACTACCTTATGGTTAGATCTGAGGAGTAAGGACATTACATTAGGTGAGGAACATCACTCCACCATGTACATGAGTACAAGGTCAAGGATGCTTGTAACCTTGGTGGGACGAAGTTTTCCAGGATGTTGGAATTAATAAAGTTTAGGAATCGCTGGGCTTGTGCATTAGAATTAGCCACAGAGAGGTAGTTAAGATCCCGATGAAGATTGTACTGGGTTGAACGGTGAGGGACTCTAGTACACTGAGATAGACAAAATGGGTTTCCTGGGACATAGAGGGGGACCTATAGGTTGCAAAGATATGATACAAGACCCTGTTTATGTCAAGTTGCACATGTATGAATTCCAGTGGGTCATACACTTCAACTAGTCATGATGTGAGGTTGTTTTTAATATAGACTGGGACTCCCCCTCCTTTAGTTACCTCCTGTGCAGGAGCTGGTCTAAAGGTGTGAAGGGCATTATAACTTTGCACTGCCAGGGTACGCTCCATGACTTTATACCATGTCGCCATTACTACACAGATGTCTACACTCTCCAGGGAGAGGAAGGCTTGCAGGGTGTGGAGTTTCTTGTTTAGAGTTCTAGCATTACCACCTTCAGATATTCCTTCACAGGTTAAGTTAATTCAGAAGATTAATCAGTTTGGCAAGGCCTAAAAAAAAGGAACCGTGGTGGTGCAAAAGGTCTTTGCCAATATCCGAATGCCTAGAGGGGATAAGTGCAGACCATCCCTGGCAAAGCAGCCTGGTCTGTGAACCATGTCCCCCAGGCCATCAAATACTGTACCTCTTTGGACTGACACAAGAAACTAAGCCAATGTTTAAAATCAGTCATTTTCTGTTAGTAATGTGGCATCCTTGGAGAAGGAAGAATGCTAATTAGTCCTAGGCTCATACCTACCTACCTGAGACACAATCAGTGAGGTCAAGCATGTCTCACTTTATAAAGTAAAGGGAGGTACGTCTCAGGTCATTAACACCCACGTGGACTATGACAGAGTCATACTGGTACCTGTAATTCAATGACCTAAGTGTCTGTGTGACTTGATGGATCCTAGCCACAAAAAGGCAGCTAACAGTGACTCTCTCCCTACTTGGTCTGGTGAGGGGGACAACGGTGTGCCTCACTACAGAATCACCAATCATCATCTGGTTGTGTGCTGGTTTGCCTTAAGGGCTTAGTCGTAGAGTCACTAGATACAGTGTTACTATATGTAGCTGTGGGTGGTATTTTAATGGTGTTTACATCATGGCTGATGACCCTTTTTGATTTTGCTTTGCAGGAGGTCTTAGTGTTTTAGGAGGTTTACCTGTAAGTGCCTCAACACATGTAGTTTTATATGTAGGGTCTTTAGCCTGTGCAGTAGGTGTAGTGCAAATGTCACAGACATCCTCTATAGGATTAGTTTTGTTTGTATGAGTGTTTTTTCTCCAGCTTTAAAGTGTATTTATACCCATCACATACTTAATCTTAATAAAATAGATAAAGTGGGTTGTCAGTGTACAAGACGCAATTGCTACAATGCCATAGAGTACTCTAATACCACAGTCCAAAAGGCCATAGAGTACCCTTCTCAACCAGATTAGCCACAGACAGAATCAAGATGGCTGCTGATCTGTTAGAGAGGAGTGAGAGAAATTTAAATATTGAATAGGTCAATAACACAAGGTATGCTCAGCTATGCACAAACTAGATCTACAGTAGTTTAACAAATCTGTCTAGTCAGTAAGAGTATTTTAAGGGCAACCTACACTGTTAGAGACCAACATCTACACATATTACAAGGGGAATTTCGCTGCAAGATAGCAGCGTCTATACAGATCAGTGCTACGGGCTGGTGAATGGAGAGCAGCAGTTCTAACGGAGGACTGTAAAAAAGGTCAAAAAGTTCAGATATTCAACAAAGACGCACTCAGTTAATGCAACTGTGATAAAACAATGCAAAAAAATAAGTGCCAAAATGGTGGATATGGAAATGTAAGTCTTAGCTTGCTTGTAGGTTATTAGCCATGTATTATACACCATGGTCTAAAACCAAATGCAAAAAAATCCATTATTATTCCCTTTGGCAAAATGAAATTCCCTACAAATTACAATACTGACAGCAGCCCCCCCAAGTTCCAACCCAGTGGTGTGAGACTTGGAAACACAGGTTGATAGCAATCTGAGCTTTGACAACAACATTTCCACAGTGTTAAGGAAGGGATGTTATAACTCCACTGTACTCGACCCTCATCAGACCACTAATACAGTATAATCACCCTTTTGCATGTTCCTCACCAGACACCTGCAGCAGCTGGAGAGATTTCAGAGGTTTCTCACTAAGAAAATACAGGGACTCCAAATCATGACCTACATGGACAGGCCAAAAGCCCTGTCACTTATACATTACCGAGAGGTGGCTTGTGACTTGTGCCCTGCCCTAATGGAAATGCTGCACACCCACAAGTCAAATGGCTCAAGAGTCACTCACTTTAGGTATCTCAACTTAGCCTGTGACATTAACAGAATGTGCTGGAAAGACAGATGTGTCTTCCAGAGACTGCTGCTTCTCTGGAATAGACTTGCTATTCACATAAAACAGAGCTGATTACTGACCCTATTCAAACGCAACCTAGATAATTGGATGGGAGAACACAAATTCACCCCTGGGGTGTCACCCATATCTGACATGAACAGGGGTAGCTTGTGTTGATCACAGACCTACTCTGCTCACAAATTCATTCTGCGAACTACCCAAAAAGAACAAATGGGGATACATGGGATTAACATAGCTAAGCTTGTAAAGACTCTAGGGCCACTAGCCTAGTAACCTCCTACGAACCTATGAACAATTGCAGTGCTTAAATAGAAGAGGAGAGTTGATAAAAAACGAAACACAAACAACGCCCTGCAGACAATCAAAAACAGCACATGGTTCTTTCCTTTACACAATCTCAGGCCAGAAAATGACTCCGGTTCTCTCTACTTTCAAAGTGGAACCAAGGCAGTTCTAATTAAAAGACTGTAAAAAGGGCAAAGAAAAGGGCAGATATTCAACACTGAAACTCTTAGTTAATGCAGAGAAAAACTGCTGCTGAAACAGCAGATATGATAATGTGAGTCATAGCTTTTGTAGAGTTTAGTGGAAACCAGCAACACTCTTTTTCTCAAGTAGTATGGTCGCCAAACGTCACCAAATGCCTCAGGCACAGAGATTCATATTTTAAACAAGCTAGCTCTCCAGCCAATCTAATAAAGGCACAGTAAAACATACACTAGCAATTCTCAGCTCAAAAGGGTAAAAGCTACCTCTCTACAAGAGTGTAGACCGAAAACCTTCCTAATGTAAGATAAACTACTTTGGAGCCCAAGTGCTTAAATCAAAACTAAGAGGCTTAGAATAACAATAACAGTTATAACATAATTAGGCTACTAACAAGCAGTAATAAATGCAGCAGATTAAATGCAACCGAACACTTTAAAAATGTGCATCAAAAAGTCAAATAAAGCAAGAATAAGCACAACTACAGTAAAACAGTTGAATAAAATGCAGTTGATTTATTTATTTTAGTAAATGGGAAGGTAGGAAACAGAAGATAATTCAAGTTAGACTAAAGCAGGGCTTCTCAGTTGATCTCTCAGTGCTCAGTAGAAAGAGCTGATGAGAGACCGAGGAGTGTCTAAAGTCAGATTTATAGTAGAGACAGGCAAATCAAAAGCCACCAAGTTTAAAAGCACAACAGGAGTAGGGTAAGCGAGTGGGAAAAATCAAATGCAGACACAGATCAGCAATACTTAAACAGAGAACAAGTCACACAACTACAGCTAAAGATGCCTCTTGATACTTGTAGTTAATTGAGGAATGCTATTTCTCAGCTCTTCCCACTAATTAGCCAGATTTTATTCACTGTCTAAAATAATTCATTTCTAACTGTTCCTAGCCAGGCCCTCTTAAAACTCCAAAAAGAACAAAAAAAATTAAAACAAAACAAAATGCAATACAAAAGAGCAAAGATAAAAATGGAAGTAACCAACATTAAATGAATAACTCCAATCTAAAATGAAATGCAGACAATCAGCAATACTTAGGCAGAGAACAGCAAGTCGCACACACATCTGTAACCAATGAAGTTGCTAGCAGCAAACAACTTTATGTGTTTCGTCCACAAATTCAGTGCCTGGTCCTTGAAGCATAAATTGCCTATGTTACATTAAAAATTGGTAAGCTGGTAATATTTCAATAGGGAATGAATGGCAAACCAACAACAAGTTAATAGTTGCAAGGCATCTCATCCAAAAGAGGACATGCTCAGTACTGCAACACCCCCATCTCCACCCTTAAAATACAACAGAATATCAGCAATTCTTCTATATGGTGTGGGAGTAGAACCCACAGGCTTCTGCATCAAAAGCAAGTATGCTACCTGTTGTGCTATTAACATTACTGTTTGTGCCATAAAATATGAAAGTAATGATCATTTGCTAAACAAAACAGCTGCACATTGAAAACAGATTTGGCAAGAGCAACAGTAAACTTCTGTGTCTTTGAAGCTCACACTTCCTTGAATATGTACCAAAACTCACAATTTCTTGAAAATGCACTGAAGCTCATAGTCTGGTAGTTGGTGTAGAGGATTCAGGCTTTTGTCTCCTGTAACCAAGGTACAAGGTTTCAGCCTAGGTAAATTAACTAACCTGTCAATTTCCAGAAGCAAAAGCACCTCAGTGATAACATTCATGCTTTATTCCATGGGTAGTAGAAGCAGGCAGCAGGAACATCATGTGTTTAAGTTCTGCACACGGATGCAGAATACAAAAAGCAATCAACAGTGGGTGTGTGCATCATGAGTTGATGCACGCAAGCACGCACAACTGGACATAAATCTGCTTTGTACACAGAGGGTGTTCTTAAAGATGAACACCCTTAAAAAAGTAAATGCTGCTGCAGCCCTCATGGCCAGGGGGTCCCTCCCAGCCAGCGACCGGCTAGGTTGCATAGTGCTGGATCCAGCACTGGTCTCTCCCAGCATCAATGTATTCTCTAGTGAATCCTGTCTTTGCATAATTTGCACTCAAAATATTTGAGTTTTAGCTTTATTAATCACACCTTCTAGTGAACAATCATCTTGCTGTCCATGGAATTCTCATTTTTTTCTCCAGCACCAGAGTTCAAAAGCATCAATTTTCTGGCATATAGCCGTAACTATTGCTCACTCCCAGATGTACATTATTAGTGAGAAAACCACAGCTTTTACTATTCAGACCTTTGCTGACAATGAGATATCTTTGCTCTTTAAAATCTTATCTGAATTCACCATGGCTTTTGTTACAAAAAAAGTGTCTTTTAAATTCATGACTGCAATCACCATCTACTGAGGTCTTTAAGCAGTTCTATTTAAGAAGCTTGAAATTCCAAATGTCTGAATCTTACAAAATCTAATCCAAACGCTTCAAACCAGCAAAAAGAAAAGGAGAAGTGTTTGTTGTGTTTGCTTTTTTTTTTTTTTTCTGCCGGGACCTGGATTGTGTGGGATCACATCACATCAGGGATCCAGGTATTGGCCCTTCCCCCACTGTGATGTAATCATGGAGTTAGACTATATAAGTAGCGGGAGGTATGGGGAGTGCAGCTAGTGTACGCTGTGTTTTGTGTTTTTCAATCTTACAAGATTTGAGCATTTGGGCTCAATCTTCTAAGAACTGAACATTTGGAGTTTCAAGCTTTTGAAGTGGAACCCTTTGAGCTCAGGAAAATATAATCCGACATTTCCTCCACTATTCCTCATTTATTTGTGAAAAATTGATATGGCAAAATATCATTTTTTATGTTGAGCACCAAACCAGCTTTTGTACTTCCTATCTTCATCTTCATCAACAGGCTCTTCAGCTCTTCCTCACTTTCAGCCATTAGAGTGATTCCATCTGCATATCTGAGGTTGCTAGTATTTTTCCCAGCATTGTTAATTTCAACATTTCACATGATACACTCAGCATATTAACTGGCTGACAATATACTGCTCTGCGATACTACTTTCCCAGTTTTGAAACAGTGACTTACTCCATATTAGGTTATAAGGCACATAAAGTGACCTGACCTTCCCATTCTTCTAAGCACTTACCAAAGCTTATTATGGTCCACCCAGTAAAACGTTTTAGGGCAGTTAATAAAGCAGAAGTAATTTTTCATCTGGAACTTGTTTGCTTTCTCTATTATTCAATGCATGCTGGCAATCTCATCTCTAGTGCCAAAACCCATTCTAAAACCAGAAAGTATATCTGGCAATTCTTAGGCCATATAATGCTAGAGTCTAGTGTGCAGGATTTTGAGCATAACCTTATTACCATGTGAAACAATTGCAATTTTTTGATAATTTGGTCACTCTTTAGCATGTTTTTTAAGACTGCAGTATAAATTGACCTTTTCCAATTTAAAGGACAATTTCATTTTTTCCAAAGTTGCTGGCAAATTGCAAGCAAGACTATAACAGCATTATTTTGCAATACTTTAATCAGCTCAAGTGGAATTCCAGCACTTCCTGCAGCCTTGTTGTTAGGGCCCATTTAACTTCACTCTTCAAGCTGTCCTACCCTAGCCCAGTGAATATACTGCTGTACATATCGATATTGTTAGGATCCTTCTTGTATAGTTCTTCTATATATTCCTACCAATTCTTTTTA